>NC_037669.1:129318131-129428215 GCF_003255815.1 Theropithecus gelada
TCTTCTTTTCCTAACTGAATACCCTTGATTTCTTTCTCTTGCCTGATTGCCCTAGCCAGAACTTCCAACACTATGTTGAATAGGAGTGGTGAGAGAGGGCATCCCTGTCTTGTGCCAGTTTTCAAAGGGAATTTTTCCAGTTTTTGCTGATCAATTTACAGAAAAACCATAAAATGCCATTTTGAATTTAGTCAATATGTTCACATAGAAAACCCCTTCTGCAAGATTAATTGCCAAAATTGTTCCACCACTTATTTGAACCTTCAGTTTTTCCTATCTAACTCAAAACAATCCTTTAACCCTAGGAAAAAGCTACGTCCATATCTTCTTATAACCTGTTACTAAAAAATACATTTTACTGTTCTTACCCACCTTGCATGTAAATCTATTTCTAATAGTTTCAATTACATTTTATAATGGTAATGCCTAGCAATTTTTAACTTGAATGTAAAACATGGTAAGTTGTTTTAATTGTGTGCTAAATGAAGTCAGGTTTTGCCTCCTTAATTAAGGGTGTGGTTAGTTCCACATGTCCCCGGGCCTTACCCGTTGTGAAGCTGGCAATACAAACAGTTCCGAAAACCCAAAAAGCAGTTATAACCTCAAAACACTTAGCAAACCTTGCATCTGACCTGCATTTTACCAGTAGTTTTAAGGAATGTTTTTATTTCTCAAAGATTAAAGTCATGTGAACTGAAAGGTACCACAGCATTTAACCTCCTTTAAAAAAATAATTGATCCAAGTGCTTTCTTTAGGCCAAATTAATTGGTGCTCTTTTTACAGACATCACACACAGTACACACACAGGCAGGAGAAAACCCAGTTGCTGGGTGGGGCACTTTAAGAGACAAGGCTAGGAAAACATGCAGATATAGGACCAGGGGGAGCTCAGTCCCTAAGGCAGGATTGCTAACCAAAGCATTGCCAAGCAGTTACCGGCTATGCCCCCAGCATGTAAGTCAAGATGGAGGCTTTCAGAAGAAACCATACAGACATGCAAAGCACACCAGATCTACCACAGCCCAAGACTAGCCCCACAAGTCCCTTTTCACAATTAAAGCTTTACAGACAATACAAACAGTGATAGTCGGGGGGCCTGGCCTAGTAAGCATCTTCTAAAAAAAAAAAAAAAGATGGGGTAGAGAAGGGGAAGAAAAAAAACAGTTTAAAAATGCCTGGGGAAGAACTTCTTATTTTTATGCCATTGGTTCCTCCACCAAGAGACAAGCTTAATTACTATCTGATGCAGTAAAGCCCCTTGGCTGGAGAAGGGGAAGGCTCTGGTGGTGTGTGGTGGAAAACGCCCACCAGAGGAACCATTGGGCCCTGTGCTCCAGCCATGGCAAAGAGGGGAGGTTAGTTCCCCACAAAAAGGGAAAGGGCCATTAAAAGGTCCAGGAGTGATGGGGTAGACAGGGGGCGGGTAGGGGGCCCTGGTTCCCCCATCCTCAGAAGTCTGAGGATAAAAAGGCCACAGAGATGGGTTTTGAGTCCATATTTCACTCAACACTTCTTGAGCACCAACTTTCATGCCAAAACTGTTGCAGGACTTTTCTTTGATTCAGCTAAAGACAGGTTTCTTTGTCCCATGGCCATGAAAATTCAAACTCACAGACAATTTGAATGATGAGTAAGACAGTTTTATTGGGTGAAAAAGAAGAAAGGGGAGAAACAGGAACTCTAGCTAGGCCATAGTTCCTGGTAGAGCACTTCACCCCTGCAGCCTGAATCCCAGGTTCCACACAGAAAGAGTGGGGGCCAGGCTCCTCCTTGGTGGAAATGGAGGGAGCTTCCTGAGGCCCCACCCCATTGGACAGGATGGTTGCAGTTGCTCCAGGTACCTCCTCCCACCTGGCTGTCTCATTAGAATCTAAGATTGGTCTTTTGAAAATATTTTTTAGACAGTCTACATTCTGACAAATGACAGAATCTACCCAGACCCATGACTCATGACTCAACTGGTTCCCTGTCTACACCCAGATGTGGACTCCGTGCAGGAGAACTCTTTTCCACACCCCCGTGATTTCATCCTCATCCAATCAGCAGCTCTCTGCCCATAGGTAAATTTTTTTGTTTGTTTTTTGTTTTTCTGTTTTGAGACGGAGTCTCACTCTGTAGCCCAGGCTGGAGTGCAGTGACGCAATCTCGGCTCATTGCAACCTTGCCTACCGGGTTCACACCATTCTCCTGTCTCAGCCTCCTGAGTAGCTGGGACTATAGGGGCCTGCCACCATACCTGACTAATTTTTTGTATTTTTAGTAGAGATGGGGGTTTCACCATGTTAGCCAGGATGGTCTCGATCTCCTGACCTCGTGATGTGCCCACCTCGGCCTCCCAAAGTGCTGGGATTACAGGTGTGAGCCACTGCACCTGGTCAGGTAAAGTTTTATGCCATGAGGGTTTGTTGTACAGATTATTTTATCACCCAGATATTAAGCCTAGTACCCAATTGTTATTTTTTCTGCTCATCTCCCTCCTCCCACCTTCTACACTCCACACTCAAGTAGACCCCAGTGTCTGTTGTTCTCTTTTTTTGTATTCATATGTTCTCATAATTTAGCTCCCACTTACAAGTGAGGACATATAGTATTTGGTTTTCTGTTCCTATGTTAGTTTGCTAAGGATAATAGCCTCCAGCTCCATATATGTTCCCTTAAAAGACATGATCTCATTCTTTCTATGAATGCATAGTATTCTATGGTATAGAAGTACCATGTTTTCTTTATTCAATTTGTCATTGATGGACATTTAGGTTGATTCCATGTCTTTGCTATCATGAATAATCCTATAGTGAACATTCTTGTGCATGTGTCTTTATGGTAGAATAGTTTAGATCTCTCCGGGTATATACGCAGTAATGGGATTGTTGGGTCAAATGGTATTTCTGCGTTTAGCTCTTTGAGGAATCACCATACTGCTTTCCACAATGACTGAAATAATTTAAACAATTTACACTCCCACCAACAGTGTATAAGTGTTCCCTTTTTTCTGCAACCTCACTAACATCTGGTATTTTTTGACTTTTTAATAATAGCCTTCTCACTGTTGTGAGATGATATCTCATTGTGGTTTTGATTTGCATATCTCTAATAATCAGTGATATTTAGCTTTTTTTATATGTGTATTGGTTGCCAAATGGCATCTAATTAAACTTAAGTGCTTCTACACAGGAAAAGAAAATTATCAACAGAATAAACAGACAACCTACAGAATGGGAGAAAATATTTGTAAACGATGCATCTGACAAAGGTCTAATATCTAGCATCTATAAGGAACTTAAACAAATTTACAAAAGGAAAACAAACCCATTAAAAAGTGGTCAAAGGACACAAACAGACACTTTTGAAGAGACAAATATTTATAGTGGAATTAATTCAGAGTTCATTTAGCCACATGTAAGATGTTCTGTTGTGTTTGTAACTGCTATTCAAAATTTAGGTTATATAATTATTAAAACAAAACAAAAACTAACCAAATATTAGAAAGGAGTCAGATGTTACCCATTTGGAGGCTGTAAATATTTTTGTTTCTGTATAACAAAGTCTTCCTGAAAAGTTTTAGTACAACTTGAGAACAGTGCTAAAAGACAAGACTTAGAAGTTAATTTATGACTTCATAGCCAGTGAGAACACAAAGGAGATTTACCACTCTAGAGGTATATGTTTATATTTTCAAAGCAGCCTGAGATCCCTGGGATCCTATAGATATTCCTGATTGGTAAAGCTGGAGACTCTAGTCTTATCTCCTTCCCTTGAAGAGATTTATTTACATTTTAAAGTTTAAGATTTTAGGATCCTTCTCATTGTATTTCTATGAAGACTGTCTCAGAAGGGGGAAGTTGGGACAGCAGTTTCCTCACATTCCTAATAAATGCATAGTTCCTGCACTATAATACCAATTTGGTATATTAGCATGACATCTGATTTTCATTACATCATTCTGGAAGGAATAGGAAATTGACACCCTGACATGGTGGCACAGGAAAACAGCTGCATTATTTGTTGTGAGTAAATAATCATCTGTTCTGTTTTGGAAACCTTGCATTGGCAAGGTTTAAAAAAATTAATATTTTTTTTCCAGAAAAAATAACCTCTCCAGATTCAGTTTTCTTTGTATTGAAGAGATTGGTTTCTTTTCGTTTCAATTAAAGAAATAATTGATCATGAAGGTCCTTCTATAAGAAATATTGACAAATATAATAGAGAAATTATTCAAATTAACATTTAGAATGAGGCAGAGGAACAATAATGCACAGAAATGTAACTATACAGAGGTATTTAAATAGAGCTCTTACTAATATTTTACATATTTTTTACTAAAACATAGAAATATATATTGTGTGTGTATATATATATAATGTGTATGCACATGTGTGTATATATACATACACACACACACAACACACACACAAAGATTTTTTACTCTGACTCCTGAAACTTGTCCTGAGGACATCTGTGGACTTCACTGTAAAAATTCAGTTTTAAAAAGAATTCTACTGTCGGTTCAGCAAGAACACCCCACTCGGTATCTGATCATCTTGAATATCTGATCAGTTTTCTTATCCTCTACAATCTCTCAGGTGATGTCTGTGTACACTGGCCTATCTTCAGCAAGAATCTTGTCCAAGATTCATTTAGCCAGAATCTCCTCTATTTCTGATGTTTCCTCTTAGTAATTTTCCATCCACTGATCCCCACCCTGCTCTTTGGCTATGAATTCCCACTTGTCCATGCTGTTTGGAGTTAAGCACACTTTCTCTCGCCCACTGCAAAATCCCATTAGAGTGGTTCCTACATCTGTTGAGATGGTCCTGACTAAATTTTGCCTTACCATGCTTTAGCAAGTGCCATTGAATAAATTTTAACTTAAATTAGAAAATCTGAGAATAACTAATGAATTTTAGTATTTATTCTCAAATAAAAGCTTCTATAATATTTTTATAATAGCTGAATTATCAGATATACATGATTGAGTTCCTAATACATATGTATGACAAACATGTACTATGTAGCATCTGAAAGAGTAACATAATTTATAAATATATCTCACATATTAGATGTGAGAAAGGTAAATATACATATATATATATATATATATATTTAGAGAGAGAGTGAGAGAGATTCACATATATTTGCATGTGAAATTATGAAACAATCCACAAGATCACCCTCATTTCTGACACCAGCTACAGATTTGGGGATTTTTAACACCATTTTGAAGTTCAATAATTAACTGGAAAAATTCACAGAACTTACTGAAAACTGTCATACTCATGATTATGTTTTATTTTAGTGCAAAGACACAGATTAAAGTCATCTAAAGGAAGAGTCACATGGGCAGAGTTCAGAACATTCCAAACATAGATTTTCCAGTGGTACTTTCCCATGGAAAATACACATGGAATTAACTTCATCAAGCAATTATATGTCACGATATATGTGTAGCTGTAGCAACCATGAAAGCACACTCAAATCATGATGCCCAGAGTCTTTATTGGGCTCTGTCACTACATGGCCAACCTCACTCTCCAGGCCCTCCTGTGGTCCAGCTTATAGTGCATGACCCAAAGTCTCTACCGTATATCATATTGTTAGATTACCTGGCATGCCCCAAGGCCCCAAGCAAACAAACACTTTATTAAGCAGGACATTCAAATGCATTAGTGATTTCTCCCAGGAGCTGAGGGCAAAGACCAGACTTCTCTTTGGGAATGGTTACATTCTTTACTACACAGCATTTATGTGTTTCCTAGACCTGGAAAAGGTCTAGGCCACATAGTATGCAAAGTCAACCTTTGATTTGTAAATAAATTTAAGACCAAATGAAACAGAATTCTGATACAAATAATCTACTTTCATTATCAAAATGATGACTTTTCTGTGGAATTAAGACCATGAATATAATTCAACTATTCGGACTTAAAACTTAGACAATCTTCATAAATGTAAGTTTTAGGAGTTTATTTCAGAAAATACTTATCCAGAAAATAAGCTCATAAATCACTAAATAATCTTAAAATTTGCTCTGGAAAATTCTTAAAAAACAGTGTATTCAGGCAGTTTATTCTTCTGGGCAATCATTACCATATTGGGCAATAAACTGTACACTAAAAAAAGAAAAAGGAAAAAAAAAATTGTATTAGTCGGTTCTCATGCTGCTAAAAAGGACTGCCTGAAACTGGGTAATTTATAAAGGAAAGAGGCTTAATTGACTCACAGTTCTGCGTGGCTAGGAAGGCCTCAGGAAAACAATCATGGAGGAAGGGGAAGCAAACACATTCTTCCTCTTCACATGGCAGCAGCAAAGAGAAATGCCGAGAAAAGGAGGGAAAAAATCACTTATAATACCATCAGATCTCATGAGAACTCACTCACTATCACAAGAACAGGAATGTGGGGAAAACTGCCTCCGTGATTAAAGTTCCTCCCACCAAGTCCCTCCCACTACATGTAGGGATTATGGGAGCTACAATTCAAGATTAGATTTGGGTGGGGATACAGCCAAAACATATCAATCATACACTT
The DNA here is from genome assembly GCF_003255815.1 of Theropithecus gelada. Lineage (NCBI taxonomy): Eukaryota > Metazoa > Chordata > Mammalia > Primates > Cercopithecidae > Theropithecus > Theropithecus gelada. The sequence goes on from NC_037669.1 coordinate 129,324,658, forward strand.
GTCAAAAAATAGATTGCTCACTAGACCATTTTCTTATTGTGTTCACCAATAATGAAGTTATAAAAAATTATTATTTTGAAATACACTTTGAAATGAAAAACAGCAAAATCTCAAACTTCCATTGGTCTGCATTTTGATGTAAATGGGAATGCTTTAAAACAAACTCAGATTACAATGTTTTTCAAAAATTCTGTAAACAAGACAAATTTTTAAAAATGTGCAAAACGTAAATCTCTCTCTCTTTTAGATTCCCCAAACAATCAAATTGGACCTAATGGCTTTTATACTTCCATCACTCTCTGCTTCTACTCTTCCATCTGACTAATCCTGCTGCTGACCACCCAGAAATTCCCAATTCCCAATGCTTAATGACCTACTAAAGTTAAACCATAATTAAAATAAAACAAGCTCTTTACAACCTTTTTTTTTTTTTTTTTTCCCAAGAGGGAGTCTTGCTCTGCCTCCAGGGTTAACAGCAGTGGCACAATCTCAGCTCACTGCAACCTCCGCCTCCCGGGTTCAAGCGATTGTCCTGCTTCAGCCTCCCGAGTAGATTGGATTACAGGTGTGTGCCACTGTGCACGGCTAATTTTTTGTATTTTTAGTAGAGACGGGGTTTCACTGTGTTAGCCAAGATGGTCTTGAACTCCTGACCTCAGGTGATCTGCTTGCCTCGGCCTCCCAAAGTGCTGGGATTACAGGTGTGAGCCACCGTGCCCAGCCAGTCACAGGCTATTCGAGTCCAAAACCTAGAAAGATGGATGGAAGTTTATAGAAGAATTTATAACAGCTCTGGAAACACAATCAAAGAACCTCACATGCAAATAATGGATGGCAAATGCTGAGTAGAAAAATCCTAAGATTGAATCAAGAAATTCCTCATTATGTAAGAACTTAAACTGGTTTCCAAAAGCTAGATAATGTCTTTGGAGCCTCTCTCCAAATTCTTTATTGTGAAAATAGATTATATTTTAATATAGTTCTGCCAACAAAATGATAGTTCCTTAGCAGACTTCAGGAACAGGTTATTTAATACTTTTATGTAACAATCAGGTGTAAATTCTGAAATAGATGTGCCCAATCTTTCTCTTCATGGTGTGTGACCAACCTTAAGCCAGAAATAGAAAATTTTAAATGCAACAATACGTGGAATGGGAAATAATCCTCCTGCCAAATCTCCAATTATTTTCTGAGTAATTTGAGACCATTAGAATGAAAAGAGAATAAGACCCAGGAAAAATTGGTGTTGATGTCCTGATAAACAAAACAGTTACCTGCTTCCATCTACACATTACATACCAAGGAAGAGAGCATTTTGGTAAAGATACATGTAGAATTGTAAGCAGAAAACAACTTTGGATAAACAATTGTTTATGTACTGTGTTCAATAAGGAGCTAAAGGATAAATAAAATCAGGCAGCAGAGTAATGAAAGTGTGAGAACGAAGTGCCCCATTTCCTATTTTATCCTTAAACACTCACAAAAAATTGCCTAAATATTAAATGAAAACGCTACACACTTTCATAGATATATGCAAGGAATATCTACCTTAAACTCCTGGCACTCTTACATAAATTGTGCCTCAGAGTCTATTTCAAATAACCCACTTATGTTCCCTGTCTCCTGGCCTATATCCTTTACAATTAATGTCTCTTTATAACAAAAAGTAAACATCCACTTTATTTTTTATAGGAAACAGAATAATATACCAGGACAATTACATCTCATGAGTTCACTGAAGTGCTTTTCTAGTTTTTATAGCCCTTAGCCGGAACTTTGAAGACTCTTCTATTTCCCTTAAATTCTATTCTTGTCCAAATATGCGAATGGCCTATTGGTTTGTTCTTATATGAGGTGAGTATCTAAAACTGATTACAGCAATCTATCTGCTGTTTTAGCTCAGAAAGAATATTAAAATTCTAAATTTATGTCTTAATATTATAAAAATAAATAAATTATCTAGGAAACAAAAATTCTTATACCATTTTCATCCTCACACATTTCCATCCAACTTTCCTTTTACTACCAAAAGAAGAGGAAATTCATAAGTGCTCTCATATCTCTCTGTAAAACTGTTCATATTCCAGGTACATTTATTAAAAATCTGTTCACTGGAAACTTGATTTAGTCTTGCATCTTGAGATGCCATACTTTATGACAGGAACATGAAAATAATAGGCAGGACACAATAAAACAGATATTAACTAATCTTAGAATATTTCTCCTCAGGAGACAAACTCTGTTCAGATTGCATAATTCCTGTCATTCACTGCAGCTTGCTGAATATTGAGAAATGAGAGAGGACAGGTTCAGTGGCTCATACCTGTAACGGAGGCGGGGGCTAAGGGATCACTTGAGCCCAGGAGTTCAAGACCAGGCTGGAAAACATAGCAAGACCCAATCTCTACAACAAATTAAATAATTAGCTAGGCATGGTGGTGCATGCCTGTAGTTCCAGCCACTTGGGAAGCTGAAGTGAAAGGATTATTTGAGTTTGGGAGGTCGAGGCTGCTGTGAGCCATTGTAGCACAACGGCACTCCAACCTGCATAACAGAGCAAGACCCTGTCTCGGTAAATATTAACTGATAAATTGAAATGAAAAATTTAAAAAGGTAAGGTATTTCCTGATAAGAGCAATGCTTTTTAACTTTTATTATTATTATTATTAACATAGTCCACAATTTGTAATATTGTGGAAATAACAAGATTTATTGATTTCAGCCGAGTCTTCATTAAGACTGACCAACATGTTAAAGATATTCAAGTGCTGCACTGCCTATATCTATAAAGGTAATGGCTCACACAGAAAAGAATAATAGAGAAGAAATGCCCTTGCTGATCATTACAGCAGGCAGGCAGCATCCACTAACCTTGTCCTGTAATACTCCAAAATGCTTTTTGAAGAGTTTCAAAGAGCCCATTATGAAATGTCAACAATTTATCTAGAATCCGGAAGGAGATATTTGGGAAAATATAATTGTAATTTTTAAACACCACCAGCCTTTTTACCACAACATTTGATAACACCACATGGCATAAAATGGAGTCTTGCAAAAAAAAAAAAAGAATCCACTTATTCCACTTATTCTCAATCAACATCACTGGGCAAACTTTACCAATATTACTGAGGCTATCTCTGGTGAATGTCTCATGAATCACCAGCATAATATTGTTAAACTGCAAAGGTATAACATGGAAAGAACCCAAGCTTCAGGATTCTTTTGAAAACCTCTAGATAGATTTCATACAACTATGCCTGGGATAAAATTAATAAATTGTTTTCATATTCTAAAGATGAATTGAAAATGTACCTTGCTGGACAGGTATGGTCATGGTGGAAGCAAAAGTGTTGTTATATTTTGAGTTCTCATCCTAAGAAATTCCAACCTCTTTGCTAATGACAAGGACAACCACTTTGTTGAGACAGCAGGAAAGAGCTTTGGGAGGCCTTGCCACTGACAAAGACATTGTATTATTTTTTCACCTCAATATTTAGGAAGCTTACATAAAAGCAACAGAAATTTTAAATTTGTACTGTCAGTCTGACACAACTGTGATACCTATGGACCTTATGATTTCCAACAACCATTGCTTCTCACATAAAACTAATCAAGAGTCATTCTATGACATTCAGTATTTTTCCCCTAATTCTGAACTCCACATTAATTCCTAGGTCCCCTAGGAAATACACTGAGCCATAAGGCATTGAAATATAACCTGTCCTTCCTCAGGATACTTCCAGGTAGTCTCCACATGCTTGAAAACCTGGGGACTTCATCTTCTGGAAAAGACTGAAATGCTCAGAAAAATACAGGTTTTTAGATATGCTTCCATTTCTCTTTAAAGACTTGGTAGTCTCTATACTGTTGTCACAAAGATTCAAATACTCATTCTGAGACAAAACATGGAAAGATGGCCTGCATGACTTTTCTAAAGTCAATATCATTATAAATGTGAAGAAGGAAGGCTTAATGTACTTCTTGAGGAGAAAAAGAAATCCTCTGCTCTCTTATGATCTTTGGCTGGATGTAAAAATTAAACTGACATAAGACCAATTAATAGGAGAAATGTTCGTTTTATTAAATGTTTATACATACATGGAACCTTGAATACTCAAAGAAGTAACTACAACAGAAAGCTTAAATTTATGATCAAACACAAGACAAAGGTGCTTGGGGCAATAAATTTTTGAGAAGCATCTAGGAGACAAATAATGGGGGTGGGGGTAAAATTGGTTGAAGACAAGAGTTATTTTGGTAAGTTTGTTTGTACAGATTCATTTCAGTGTTGATACCCAGTCTCTGATGATAAGGATGTTCTCATTCTGGTAGGGGGAGAATACCTTTTTCATGAGACATTTTATGGCCTGTTCTTAGGTAGAAAAGAATAGATTAGAGGGCCTTCCCTGCATCTGATACTTCCCAAATGCCTTCAGCTCAAAATGACTAACATGCCAAAGTAGCGCATTTGAAGTGACATGCTCTTGTCTCCCTCATACATTGTGATGTCATCCACACAGAAGCAAAAAAATGGAGTAGGTACTACTGATGGCAAACACAGTTGGCTTCATATGGCTGTGCCATGAGGAAAGCTTAACAGGAGATACTGAGTCAGAGGACATGATATGTCCTTTCTTTTTCCCTTTTCTTTAGCTGGGGATAGAGTTAGGGTGTAGGGACATAGGTGGAAACTACTTTCTTTACATAATGCAAAACAGAAACAAAGTTGCTAAATAATTCAATTGCAACATTTTGGCAAGAAAATTATTCAAGTGTAGCTTCTAATTTTTAATATTGCATTTGTGGAACTGAGTTACATTTGGTTTCCCTGAAAAATAACATATTACCCTGGTCTAGTGAGTACATGTTACCTTGGAGTATTGCCTCAGGTTTATCTCATAGGGTCAGTTAGAACTCACAACCTTTTTGGGGATCCTCACAGATACAAACCATTAAGGCATGAAAGTGGAGAAATGTAGATGACTAATTATGGAAAAAGATGATATTCTAGATCAATAAGAACTTAACAAATGAGTGCTAAATCATTCCACCTTTTCACAAATAAAAGATTTTGAACTGCCATTTTCTGTTCCAGTGCTGCCTCAATTCGAGCGATGAAAGAAGTTCAGAAAGTTAGGAGGATTATTCATGCCATAAAAAAGAATTACCCAGTCACAGGCAATTCCAACAAGACAATTAGTGACGTACCTGGTAGAACACTAGCCAAAAATGGGCAAGTAGCTGAATATAATAGAACCATCATCTATCTTTGTTTAGTCTTACAGGCAAGTTATTGTGCTATCTTTGAAGTGAAGGATTTTGTACTTACATTCCTGGTGGCATTTCTAAAAGCTTTAAAGTTGTCAAATAAATTTTAGACAGAAATATTAAAATTAGAAAAATAGATGACTTCTCAAACAGAATGACACCAAGGCAAGAAATTTCTTCTAGGTTGCCTTAGACCTAGCTCATTGGTGAGGTTTTTGAAACAAAGGTGACTGGCTCAGAAGGGTCCTTCAGTTTTTAATAATTATGCTCTTGTTAATTTGTATGATCATTGTCAGGTACACTGGTGTGATCTCCAGAATCCTAAATATTTTAATATAGCTGTTGTTTTGCCAACTAGCCCAATAAATAATTAGATAATAACAATGAAATAATCTGATCCTCATATAGATTAAAATGACTGTCACTTAAAATTTGATATGCAATCACAACACACCAAACCACAGTGCAAATCTGGATTGATCATGCTTCCAGACAATAATGATATGTACTCCAGCTCTAGGTGTATTTTGGTTTTTATAAACAATGTATATGTCTTTTCCTTGCCTTTGTTTCATTTTCCTCATGACATACGTTCAAATTAAGAGCACATTTACCAAAAAGCTACTGTAGCTCTACAGTATGGTTTGTAATCAACTTTTTGTTTTGATTAGTCTTTAAAGGTATTCATCATGTTAGTAATCTTTTCAAAGAACCATATTTAGCTTTTTTCCTCTACTTTATTTGTTATTGTGCTCATCTTTCTTTTTTCCATATGCCTTTCTTTGGTTTCATTTTTTCCATATTTTCTCACAAAATATGGAAAAATACGTTATGTGTTTTTAATATTAAAATTTTTATGTTCAGGCTTTTGTATTTTAACATAATTTATCAGAAAATGTATATAATTTACCTTTACCTTATATGAATATTTAGTTTTATACTAATATTAGGTTATGATTTTTCTTTTAACATGTAACATGTTTCCTTTGACTTTTAACATACATGGTTTCTGTTGAAAAGTAAACCATTTTATTATTATTATTGTGAGAGTTTCATGTCATTTTATCCTTGCTACTATAAGGATTTTACATTAATTTTTCATCTTAGGAATTTGACTATGGTATATCTATGTGTGGTTTTTCTTTGTATTTTTCTTTTATGGAGACTCCCAAGCTAGATTCTGTGGGTTAAAGTTTTTCTTCAGTTCTGGAAAATCATTAGTCATTACTTTTTTGAATATTTATTTTGACTTAATATCATTTTCATTCTAGCTTTCCATTTAGACTTAGAGCTTTTGCCGGTATTCCACAGCTCTCTTATGCTTATTTCTTCATTTTCTTTCTGTTCATCTCTTTCAGTTTTTTTTTTTTTTTTCTGTTCACCTAAGTTGCATCAGAATGTTCTTCAAAATTTTTTATTCTGTAGTTTTTCAGACTAACAGCCCTATATTCTGCCATTAAACATATCCAATAATGTCTTGATCTCAGATATTTTTCAAGTTCTAGAATAATTTATTTCTAATTATTTGTTTAAACTCTTTAATTCTGCATATCTTTAGTTTGTATTCTTTTCATATCTTTGGATAAAGTTATAATCATTAAAGTACATGTTTAATAACAACTATATTGAAATAAACTGGAGTTTATTTTTATTTTTTCCTGATTTGAAGATTTCTTATCAAAATAAGTTTTATATGTCTTTTCCAAGTTTAGGGTTTACTTTCATTTTTAATTTAATTTAATTCAGAAAAAGCACACATTTTATTTTAAAAAAATGTCTGTTTGTTTTTGTTTTCCCATTTTATATGACACATAGACAGCACATACGTGTATGTATATGTTTGGATCCCAGAGTAGGCAAATGAGAATAAACTTACTGTACCATATTGATCAAACTATCTACATTTTTGCATAATTAAAAAATAATAAAACCAAAAGAAGAGTATGTAGTGACAAAAAAACTTAATTTATGGAAAATAATTAAGTGGAAAATTCAAAAGTGATAGGTCACATTGTCTTTAAATATGTGACTTATGTCCACCAATTTTTCCCTCTTTCTTAGTAATAAATTTTTGTAATTGCTTAGCTATTTATAAAATGGTTTTCTACAAATAGTATCATTTTTAACTTAATTCACCTGCTAACCAAATACTTAATGATTGCATTAGTCTGTTTTCACACTGCTGATAAAGACATACCCAAGACTGAGCAATTTACAAAAGAAAGAGGTTTAATGGACTTACAGCTCCACATAGCTGGAGAGGCCTCACAATCATGGAAGAAGGCAAGGAGGAGCAAGTCACATCTTATGTGGATGGTGGCAGGCAAAGAGAAAATGAGGAAGAAGCAAAAGCAGAAACCCCTGCTAAATTCATTACATCTCATGAGACTTACTATCACTAGTATAGCATTGGAAAGATCTAGCCCCATTATTCCATTACCTCCCCCTGGGTCTCTTCCACAACATGTGAGACTTCTGGGAGATACAATTCAAGCTGAGATTTGGATGGGGACACAGCCAAACCATATCATTCTACCATGGTCCCATCAATCTCATGTACCCACATTTCAAAACCAATCACGTTTTCCCAACAGTCCTCCAAAGTCTTAACTAATTTCAGCATTAACCTAAATGTCCACAGTCCAAAGTCTCATCTGAGACAAGGCAAGTCCTTTCTGCCAATTAGCCTGAAAAATCAAAAGCAAGCTAGTTCATTCCTAGATACAATGGGGGTACAGGTATGGGGTAAATACACACATTCCAAATGAGAGAAATTGGCCAAAACAAAGGGGTTACAGGCCACTTGCAAGTTTGAAATCCAGCAGGGCAGTCAAATTTTAAAGCTCTAAAATGATCTCCTTTGACTCCAGGTCTCACATCCAGGTCACATTGATGCAAGAAGTAGGTTCTCATGGTCTTGGACCCTTCAACCCAGCAAGGTACAGCCTTCCTCCCAGCTGCTTTCATGGGCTGGCATTGAGTGTCTGTGGCTTTTCCAGGCACACAGTGCAAGCTGTTGGTGGATGTAACATTCTAGGGTCTGGAGGATGGTAGCAGTCTTCTTACAGCTCCACTAGGCAGTGCCCCATCCGGGACTCTGTGTGGGGGCTCCAACTCCCTTCTGCACCATCCTAGCAGGGGTTCTACATAAAGGCACCAGTCAGGCAGCAAATTGTTGCCTGGGCATCCAGGCATTTCCATTCGTCTTCTGGAATCTATGTGGAGGTTCCCAAACCTCAATTCCTGACTTCTGATTACCCAAAAGACTCAAAACCATGTGTGAAGCTGCCAAAGCTTGGGGCTTCTACCCTCTGAAGCCACAACCTGAGCTGTACATTGGCCCCTTTCAGCCATGGCTAGAGCAGCTGAAACACAGGGAACCAAGTACCTATGCTGCACACATCATGGGGACCCTGGGTCATATCCATGAAACCATTTTTTCCTCCAGTTCCTCCAGACCTGTGATGGGAGGGCTGCTGTGAAGGTCTCTGATATGGCCTGCAGACATTTTCCCCATGGTCTTTGGGATTACCATTAGGCTCTTTGCTACTTTTGCAAATTTCTGTAGCTGGTTTGGATATCTCCACAGAAAATGGGCTTTTGTTTCCAATTGCCATCAGGCTGCAAATTTTCCAAACTTTTATGCTGTGCTTCCCTTTAAAACTGAATGCCTTTAACACTACCCAAGTCACCTCTTGAATGCTTTGCCACTTAGAAATTTCTTCCACCAGATACCCTAAATCATCTCTCTCAAGTTCAAAGTTACACAAATCTCTAGGGGCAAAATGCTGCCATTCTCTTTGCTAAAACATAACAACAGTCACATTTACCTCATTTCCAAACAAATTTCTCATCTCCATCTGAGACCACCTTAACCTGGACCTTATTGTCCATATCGCCATCAGCATTTTGGACAAAGCTATTCAACAAGTCTCTAGGAAGTTTCAAACTTTTCCACATTTGCTGTCTTCTTATGAGGCCTCCAAGCTGTTTCAACCTCTGCCTGTTATCCAGTTCCAAAGTCGTTTCCACATTTTCAGGTATCTTTTCAGCAATGCCTCACTCTGTTCATACCAATTGACTGTATTAATCTGTTTTCACACTGCTGATAAAGACATACCCACGATTGAGCAATTTACAAAAGAAAGAAGTTTATTAAACTTCGAGATCCACATGGCTTGGGAGGTTTCACAATCGTGGCAGAAGGCAAGGAGGAGCAAGTCGCATCTCACATGATGGTGGCAGGCAAAGAGAAAATGAGGAAGAAGCAAAAGTGGAAACCCCTGCTAAACCTGTCAGATCTTGTGAGACTTACTATCATGAGAACAGCATGGGAAAGACCTGCACCCATGATTCAATTACCTCACCCTGGGTCCCTTCCACAACACGTGGGGATTCTGGGGGATACAATTCAAGTTGAGATTTGGATGGGGACACAGTCAAATCTTATCAATGATGAAATAAAGCATAATTTTCAAGTGCACATGTAAATATATAAAGTAAAATATTTGATAAACAACTTTCCTTAAGTCATATTACTGGCAAAATCATGAGCTTTTGCTAGGGGCTAGTTATAATCTTGCATCGTAATTAAGACAGATTAAAACAGAGAGGATTAAAGTTTAAACACCCTCAAAAAATTTTTGACTCAATCATTTTACATAAGCTCATTTGCCAAAGTAATATTTCCTGTATGACTAATAAAGTCTAGTAGAAAGGTTGACCCTTTGGTCATAATGCATTAATTATTGAAAGTAAGTTTTGCAACACTTGATAAAATATTATATTAAGTAGTGATGACTACTTTTTAAATCTCCAGTTACTCTCTCCAAATAAATTCATTTCTTAGAATTTAAAACTTATAATGTGAATGAATATGGTTTAACATGCTATTATCAGGTGTAAGCTAGTTAGAAAAAAGACAGGAGAGAGAAGAGACATGAGAAAATAATATACAACCCATATTTAATTTACTAATATAATTTTGAATTAAAGTTTAAAAAATTGTTACTATATCAAATTCTGCCTTTATTGATCAAAACATTTTAAATGGTGAAAGTGCTATCTGATTCAAATAAGTGACTAGCCAGTGACTCTGTATCATATCAAAAGAAATTTTAATTTTAAAGGCTGTGAGCTGGGTTGTTCTGCTCCAATGCTGAAAAATAGATGTGAAAAAACTAGACAAAATGAGTGTGCATGTAACCAATGAGCATTAAAATTAATGATTGTAGAAAGCTGAGGCACAGATGAAAGATGTTTTGCTCTTAGACATATATAGAAAGATTTAATTGGTAAAATCAATGTCTTTGAAGTAATTTACTGAGAATAGGTAGTCATTCATAACAGTAATTATTCTGAAGTAAGTGGTAAAACGTATTTAATTTAAGTCATATTATCATTGAGATAAGTGAGTATTCATGCTCCAATCTTAAAGCAATTCTTTTAGCAAGAACAAAAATAGCATAGTCAACTTAATGCTCTAAGTTTCTGAACTTTTGTAAGATGAATGCCCCTAAATGAAAAGGTGTTCTTGCCTAAATGAGCATATTGAATATAAAGCAATTTAACACAATGAAATGTTTCTTAGATGATACCTTCTCCATGAATTAATTTTTCCAGCAGTTGAATTAAGTTGTTAAAGATAATACTATGGTTAAGATCATTACGTGTTATTTAACTTTTGTCAGCATTTCAAATTTATTAGATATTTACAAATTAACTATAAAGGGAAGTATAATAAAATAAGAGAAAGATGTAACAATATGTATTTGAGATTGATATTTAAAACAGAATTATATTTTAACCGCATTATGTATTGTTATTGATTTTATTATTATTATTATTTATTTTTTATTTTTTTGAGATGGAGTCTTGCTCTGCTGTCCAGGCTAGAGTGCAGTGGCACTGTCTCAGCTCACTGCAACTTCTGCCCCCTGGGTTCAAGAAATTCTCTGCCTCAGCCTCTTGAGTAGCTGGGATTACAGGTGCATGCCACCACGTCCAGCCAATTTTTTTCATATTTTTAGTAGAGATGAGGTTTCACCATGTTGGCCAAGCTGCTCTTGAAGTCTTGACCTTGTGATCCACCCACCTCGGCCTCCCAAAGTGCTAGGATTACAGGTGTGATATTATTATTATATTAACAAAGAGGTATGGGCCAAGAATGTTCTAAAAATATAGAGCAAAACTTTTAAGTGAATTGTTAATAGCTAAGTTCATAAATACTAAAAAAAAACCTATAATTGGGACAAAATTAAATTTCTCTGAAATGAAACAATTTTTCTTAGAAATCATTACGGGATCTGTGTAAGTCCTTCAACAAAAACTATAATTTTGAATTAAAAACTTTTATGTTTTTATTTTTGAGAGTAAGATTAACTATAAAATTTTTCTTATGAAATGAATAATTCTTCATTTTGACATACAAAAATTTAACTAAGCTCAAATTTTGTAATAAACTTATGGACATCTATATTTTGTTTACATGATGTGATGTCACTCCTGTCAGTCCTTTTTAATGTGTCCAGATATTTGTCTTTTGCATGTAATTTGTCTATACCATAAAAAAACGTAAATCATTTAGCAAATAATTTACTGAGTACCTACTCCATGTAAGGCAGAATTTTGTGTAAGTCACTGAAGTGACTGCCATAAATACAACAAATAAAAGTCCTGGACCTCCAGGATACATTTTAGTTTGGTTGGAAGTGGGGATAGGATCAAATAGGATCAAAGTGAGTCAGTCACCACTTGAACATGTGCCATGCTCATCTTGGGCATATTTTGGATTATCAATAAAAACATATAGGTAGAAGACAGGGTACTAAGGTAGGAGTTGGGGCTTGACTCTAGAGGTAGGACTGGGACACCAGACCAAATTGAAGACTAGCTAAAACAGGGACAGGGTGGAGGCAGCTTTTCATAAGACATGCTCAGCAGCGTACCATGGCAGTTTACCATTGCTATGGCAACATCCAGAAGTTACTGCATCTTTCCATGTCAACCACCCGACAACCCAGAAGTTACCACCTCTTTTCTAGAAATCTCTACATAGTCCACTGTTCAATTTCTGTATAATTGAAAGTGGGTATTAATATGACTGAAGAAATGCCTCAGAGCTGCTACTGTGGGCACACTATTTCTGGTGTAGCCCTGCTCCACAAACAGCAGTACCTCTGCTGCTGCTGTACACTGCCACTTCAATAAAAGTTGCTAACACTATCAGCTGGCCTTTGAATTCTTTCCTGGGCAAAGCCAAAAACCCTCCCAATAATAAGAATGATGAGGCTTAACTGCTCTGCACCATTACCACTACTACCCTAACTGTTGTTTACAGTTGTGTACTATATTTGAATATTTATCTCACTGTGTTTCAGGCAACACATCCTTTACATTCATTAGGGAGGCTGAGGTACTGAATTTAGTAGCTGAGTTTCAGCTCCAGACCTTATATAGGTTTGAGATTTTTACTTATGTCTCAAGATGCACATTGTAATCTCATTACCAAGTCTTGTATAATTTCACTTGGCCACGTGGCATCACTCACTACTTATCGTTTTGTATTTCTGTTTAATTTTTATTTCCAACACCTGAAGATCTAATGCTTTGTTGCCAATCACAAATCATAATTCCCAAATGGGGGCCGTTTTGATGTTGGTTTCACACATCTCTGAAAATGACCCAAAAATGTTTTTTATAAAAAGCCTTAAATTTGGAAAGAAAAGGAAGTTGATCTTAGTTGTATACTTTATTGCTGTAGTTACATAAACTTTTCAATAAGTACAAATAAACCAGCGAAAAGCAGTGAAATAATTCTTATTTAATTTGGTTAATAAGAATAATCTCAAACTTTAAAGAGAAGCATGAAAACTCTTCATTACACAAAAGCGTAAAACGTGTATTGTTTCTCTTTATCACTCTAATATCTCAATACCAAAGCACCAAATAGTATCTATGAAATATCAGCATGGCAGTAATAATTACTGGTAACACAATTTCAGTTTTAATTGTTACCATAATAAAAATGAGAGAAAATTAGAACTTTATAAAAACATTATCTAGCATTTTCTTATCAATTCAGCAAATGGCTTTATTTTCTATCATATTAGTAAAATACAACTAAGTTCAACCAGCTGATCATTTTACTTTCTCACTTTAGATTTTTGGTTTCTTATTTTGTCTTACGACTGTCTAATCTCAGTAGCTCAAGTCAAAGCCTAATGGTCTGTAGCAAAGCTCAGCCTCAAAAATCAGAATCAGGTGAATGTTATGTTAAATAATATCTCATTAAAAAAAGCTCACATGGCCTTATTATCTAGTCTTCTAATTTCAAAATATTATTTCTTTACAAAATCTGATACTTCTCTGTCAAATATCACTAATTATCAGATATCATGTACTATGAAATTTCTTCTTCCCAAATGTTTTTAAAATACAATTCACTAACATCTTGATTGTTCCTTCTTGCTATCTTTTAAATTCGTTCCTCTCTTTATATGCTGAAAACATTCTCAGGCTTAATTACTGGAAGCCTCCATAAAGGCAGATGTCTGATCAAAATCTCAGACTTCTTATGTAACCCCAATTGTGGGTAAAGGAATAAAAGTTTCTTGGAAATAATAATAAAACATACTGGTTTCTGTTCATCTAATTTTCTAAATATCACTAAGGAGGTCAGCTATTAACTTGTCTGAGATAAAATGTGAAGCGAGACATACTTATCAGAGAAAGAATCAGAGAGTGCATTAATCTAGTAATGGAAAACATCCACTGGAATATTTGGCAGAAATGTAATGAGTCATGCAAGCAAACTGAGGACAATATACACAGATCATCACGTTGATATGGAGGAGCAATCAAACAAGAAGATGTAATGATTTGCTTTCTTGTTATCAGAAGTATAAAGTGTGAGGTGAGCTGAAAACAATGAAATAGTTTAATAAAATAGTATTATGCTCTGATCCCCAATCTATTCCTGATTATAAAGTAAAAATAAACATAAGTAAATTAATAATTATAAATTAGAAGCTGAGGATGTCAAACTCTTGCAAAATATTATGAGAAAGTCCAGAGAAGAGTCTTGATGCGTATCTACTGATAAAACTAAATTAGAAGAGTATGTGTACTAAAATATTAACTTGAATGTGCATATTTAAGAATCTCTTCAGAGCTACAGACCTATTTTATTGGGCTCTGGTCTGGTCATGGTCAGGAGAAAGAGTAAAGTCAATATTCCTTGAACATGTATTTGTTCACTTAACCTGCTGATTACATTGTTGTATGGAAAGGAGTATGAACAAAACAGAGTGGGTGGATACATTCATAAGGAATACATTCATCAGTCTTCTGAAATTAAAAAAAAAAAAAAAACTACTCACAGTAGGATTTATTTGTATCCTGAAGTGCACAGCTAGCATGGTGACTCAAAGTTGTTTTCAGAGATTCGGTCTGTTTCCATCTTTTCACTTTCACACTTCAAGGCTCAGTTTTTTACCACATGTTTATGGTTTCGTGGTAATATATTTCCTTTTTCTAACCAGGCAGGAAGGAAGAAAATATTATGGTTGTCATCTGTATTGGGGATGTAAGCTGAAATGACCACCTGATTATGTCCCATTGGTCGTAATAGTGTTTCATGATCTCATATATTTTATATAGCACATTGCCACCTGTGATGGTTAATAGTGTCAACTTGATTGGATTGAAAGATACAAAGTATTAATCTTAGGTGTGTCTGTGAAGGTACTGCCAAAAGAAGTTAACATTTAAGTCAGTGGGCTGGGAAAGACAGACCCACCCTTAGTCTGGGTGGGTACAATAGAATCAGTTGCCAGCATGGCCAGAATAAAAAGGAGGCAGAAGAACGTGAAAAGACTAGACTGGCTCAGCCTGCAAGCCTATATCTTTCTCCTATGCTGGATGCTTCCTGCCCTCAAACATCAGACTCCAAGATCTTCAGCTTTGGGACTTGGACTGGCTTCCTTACTTCTAAGCTTGAAGATGGCCTATTGTGGGACCTTGTGATTGTATGAGTTAATAATACTTCTTAATCCTATCTTATAGGATATATACACACATACACATATATGTGTACACACATATATAGGATATATATATGTCTTATAGGATACACACACACACACACACACACATCTATCCTATTAGTTCTATCCCTCTAGAGAACCTTGATTAATACAGATTTTGATACCAGGAGTAGTTCTAGAGGAACATAATATTAAGAATGGAGTTCTTTTGTTGGTTTTGGGAATTCTGGGGATGGCTGCTTAATATGATTAGACCCCAAAATGTTAAGGACTCTACTTCTAATAGTATGGTGAACACTGATAGTCCTTGGCATAAACTGTTCAGAGAGTTATGCAAAATAATGCATTCAGTTGACACTCCTGATTCACTGCTCCTGAGAGGCAAGGAGTTTAGTGACTCTACATAATACTTTTGACTATATGTGAAAAAATAGGAAACATAATGAAGTTGGTTGGTTGTGCCTAAGTTCACTGGACAAAGTCATGAAAGGAAATAATAAACTTGGGATTCTAACTCCCAGCTTCAGAAACAGATACTTAGCCTCAAGTCTGCTAAGATTGCCCTGAGTGAGGGTCTTATCTCCTGTGGAGAAAGAACTGAAATTGTGGAAAAACAGACACAAGCTCTTATCATGTGAGTGGCTGCCCTGCAATGAAAGGTGCATGCACAGCCTCACCATGTGTCTACTGTTAAACTGAGGGCATTGACTGGAAAAAAAAATGAGACCCTACAACTTGGAATGGGGAGGTGTGAGAGGACCCTGGTGAAACTGGGGAAACTGAGCTTGTAAACACTGATGAACCTTTTTTTTTTTGCCAGAAGAAGCAGATTCCCTATCCCCAGTATTGGCAACATCCCCTCCCTGACCCACGCTGCCATTGGCCTTTGCACCTTTGTCTGAGGAGATAAACTCTGTGCTGCCTGAGGCAACAGTGATGGCCTCCCCTGAGGCAGTTGTCAGGCAAAATAATGTTGATTCTCCTCAGTAGCCACCCCCAACACCCCTGTTTGCTTCTAGACCTATAACTAGACTAAAGTCCTGGTGGGCCCCTGAACGTGACGTTCAGAGTGTGGCCCACGAGGATGTGTGCTACACTCAAAAAAAAAAAAAAAAAAGCTTTAGTTTTCTAATTTATATAAGCAAAAATCTGAATAACAAGCATGGGAATGGAAATTAAGGGTGTGGGATAATCGCAGAAGGAATATAGAGTTGAATTAGGCTGAATTTATTAATTTGGGCCTAATAAGTAGGGATTCAGCATTTAACGTTGCAGGTTGAGGAGTTAAAAAAGGTTCTAATAGTTTATTTGCTTGGTTAGCTGAAATATGGATTAAAAGATGGCTCGCTGTGACTGACCTGGAAATGCCTGATCTCCCTTGGTTTAATGTAGAGGAAGAGAGCCAAAGGCTTAGGGCGATTGGGATGGTGGAGTGGATTAGTCACTTTAGACATATTCATCCCAGCTGGGAGGGTCCAGAAGACACATCCTTGACCAACACTTTGCACAACAGATTTGAGAGAGCAGCAGCTGCATCTGTGAAGAGCCCCGTAATTGCTATTCTCTGTATGTCAGCTCTAACAGCGGGAACCACAGTCACTCAACCACAAAATTTAAATTCAATGTGAATAATTGGTTCCTGAGTTGGCAGGGGCCAAGTTGTGGTACTCAACTATCAATGGCAAGGTGGGCATAGCTACCGTAAAGGAGAGCAGAGGCAAAACAGCAATCACAATAGTCTGATTGGTGTAGAGCTCTGGCATTGACTAATTATTCACAGTGTTTCTAGAAGAGAAATTGATAGGAAGCCTACTGCATTCCAAGTTAATTTATATAAGCAGAAAACTTCCAGGTCGAGTGAACAAAAGACTAATTTGAATTAAAAAAACATAGAATCTGCCCCTCAACCAATGAGCCAGTTTACAGACCCTGAACTACTTGAATGAAGGGAAGTTTGGGTCCCTTTGAGGAAGGACCCCACTACACTACCAACAATTTATGCCATTAATCTTTTTCCCTTTCTTCCCCAAGATGACTTCCAGCCTTTTACCAGGGTAACTGTGCTTTGGGGAAAGGGAAATTATCAGACATTTTGTGTACTACTGGACACAGGCTCTGAGCTGACATTGATTCCAGGGTACCTAAAACATCATTGTGGTCCTCTAGTTAAAGTAGAGGATTATGAAGGTCAGGTAATTAATGCAGTTTTAGCTCAGGTCTGACTTACAGTAGGTCCAGTGGATCCCCAGACTCATCCTGTGGCCATTTCCCCAGTGCAAGAATGCATAATTGGCATAGGTATATTTAGCAGTAGGCAGAACCCCCACATTGGCTCCATGACTGGTTGGCTAAGAATTATGACGGAAAAGGCCAAATTAAAGCCATTAGAGTTGCCTCTACCTAGAAAAATAGTAAATAAAAAACAATATCATATCCCTTGGAGAGACTGCAGAGCTTAGTGCTACCATCAAGAACTCGAAAGACACAGGAGTTGTGATTGCCACCACATCGCCATTCAACTTTCCCAATTGGCCTGTGAAGAAGACAGGCAGATTTTAGAGAATGACAGTGGATGTTCCTTGTCATAGCTCATATTAATATATTAGGTTGAATTTTATACAATTACCAATATTCTACTATTTTGTCCTATATATATATATATATATATATATATATATAAATTTAATATGGTTCAACACAAGATATCATATATAATTCCCAGTGTTTTCTTTTTTTATGCATTTCAAGGTTTATGTTTGACATTCTTGCCTTTCTTCCTGAAGCACTCGCTTTATTTATTTTAATCAAGGTTTCTGGCAACAAATTTCTCTTTATTTTATCTTTTTTTTTTTTTTTGAGACGGAGTCTTGCTCTGTGCCCGAGGCTGGAGTGCAGTGCCGCCATCTCGGCTCACTGCAAGCTCCGCACCCCCGGGTTCAGGCCATTTTCCTGCCTCAGCCTCCCGAGTAGCTGGGACTACAGGCGCCCGCCACCTCGCCCGGCTAATTTTCTTGTATTTTTAGTAGAGACGGGGTTTCACCGTGTTAGCCAGGATGGTCTCCATCTCCTGACCTCGTGATCCACCCGTCTCGGCCTCCCAAAGTGCTGGGATTACAGGCTTGAGCCACCGCGCTTTAAATATTTCTCCCTGGGAATTGTAGGGGTTGAAAAACCTTATGTCCATTCTCCTAGGATCCTAGCTGGGTCCAAGAATTAAATTAACATAGCATAGATTAACAGGAGAAAATTTTGATATGTTTGACATGGCACAGGGACCCTTATAAAGAAGTAAACACCCTAAAGATGCAGTTAGAGTCAGGTACTTACATAGTGGATTGGACAAAATATAGTAAAATGTAAAAATGTGACTTAATTATGTGTGGAGGCTTACTTAAATGATAACAGTCATTCTAACAAGATCTTTACCATATTCTTTGGATCTCAACTGCTTGCCCTTGAGGATAAGAATGTTACCTTTTGCTCTAGTACAGGTAGAGAATCTTTCTGACAGGAATTTCATCTCCTGCTCTTAAGAAACAGCACGAAGCTGAAATGATCTTTTTGCATCTGCTCTTTTTAAAGTGTCTTTAATTTAAATAGCCAATATGGCAGAACAGCATATTTTAACTCTGTCACAGGATTGAATTAAATATGAAGATTAGCTTGAGGGAGAATCACATATATATAAAAGACTGAATCTTATAAATCATAGACTTCTCACTTGGGTGTTTTTATGACACCCCATAGTGAAATTTGACCTAGTCAAATTAAGAATGAAGCAAGTACTTCCTAAGTAAACATATCCTTTCTTACGTATTTTCTTCTCTCACATGTAAAGCACTCAGTAAATATTTGCTTAACGTAATTTATTTGGTAATTAGTGGTAAGTATGCCTGCATCACCTCTACCACTGGGAACAGTAGTGCCTGAAAAGTTAGAACAAACATCCATCTATCTCCACAGGAGGTAGTCAATAAAGAGACAAATTAGTCTCCCTTCTGTTTTTCTTCATATACTGTGTTCTCAAATTGACTATGTTTCATTTAAATTTCATTATTTTGTAATTACCTTCCATGAAAGACAGCTCAAAGAAGCATTCTCTGAGCATTTGTTGACACATACAATGTAATTAATGTCAAAGGAATATAATTGACCTCATGCAGCAGGCTAAACATATTTCATTCCTATTTTAATGCTTAAATATAGTGTGAGAAAACTTAGAAAGTCTATCTGAACCGAAATAATTTAATAAAGGATAGTAAAAGAAAATTGAAACTATTATCTAGTAGTGCAAATAGATTCCATGATGGTAGAAGGTTCTACAGATTAGTTGAAGAGTTTTCTAATCACAATAGAGACAGGGAAGATAACTGCTTGCAAATTCTCAATGTAAGAGGCCTCCACATAGGATAATTAATATGAAGAATATAGAGAAAGTCATACATGAAACTGAGAGATAGAGGATACATCAGAGAAACAGTTCTCTCAACCTCTGCAGGAAAAAAAGAAAGTCAGAAGTAAGTGGAACATGATAAAAAGAATAGTCAACTTTGGGAGTTAGAGGACACTGATAATGAAAACCTGTCATGAGTTGGCAAATGAGAAAAATAAATACATTGAAACAGTAAATAACACCTGTTGCCTGATGGTTTTTCTTTGCTTTTTGTTTTTGTTTGTTTGCTATTCATTTGCTTTCCACTAAATTCAAACTTTGAGCAAATATCCATCAATTATTTTTTAATGTAGGAGGTGTCATAAGAGAACTGGTACTGTGGTTTGCTTACGGAGGAGTGCTGAAGCCAAGTTCACTGAAGCAAAGTTAAAGGGGAGGTGACCAGACAAGATCCTCATTTCTATGATTTTTTACCTCTTTTGAATAAAAATAATGGCTCTATTTCTTGAATATTTATAAGGGAAGAAATGGTAGTATTTGATACTAGCCACATAGTCTGTTTTATAAAGAGAAATTTAAATTCAATAATCTTTTTGAAAGCCAAAATTCTACTTTTTTTAAAAAAAAAGTGAATTATTGGTTTCTCTTTACAACTAGCACTTTATTCCTAATTCGTAATATAATTCTTAATCTAGGGCAACCTTGAAAAAACTCTTTTACTCAGGCAAGGATGATTTATCTTTTATAAAATAGTATAGAAAGTGTGAAGAATGACAAGGTCAGCAGGAACAATATTTTGTAACATAGCATCAATTATATTCACCAGATACCAGAAATGAAAACATTTATATCTATTTCATGAGCATTATAAAAAATAAAAGTATTCCAATTTCAGTCATTTTTCATTTGCATATTTCTGTCAGTTAATGAATAGTGTAAATTTAGTATGTATTCCTAATTTTGAAATCATCTTACAGAAAAGGTTTTATAAACATATTAATGAAGTACATAAATTTAAATAACTTTCTGATATTTTGTTGATGAGTGGAATATAGAAGTGCTCCCTTAAATATGCAAATTTAGGGGGAAAAGCAAATAAACTGGAGAAAACATTATATTTTTCACCAAAATCTGGCCATAAAAATATTGTTTCCATAACTACTAAATTTTATCTTCAGAAATAAAACTATTGTAACCACAAAAAAATAAACTTTTTCTTAAATGATTTCTCCTAAACAACTCTATAAAAAGTAACTCCTTGCTTTTCAGTAACATCCTGGGAGGGGGAGATGGAACCAGAAGGAACAGACATATCCTGGTAATTTAATGCCTCATTGATCTCCATTTCAATCCTCCATCTCCCACTTTCGGTTAAGCAATCAAAAATATCGTTTAGCAAAGTATATATAGTTCAAGAGAAAGTACAAAACTACTGCCAATTACATTCATCCCTAGGCAGAATGAAAAGGTACAGGGGGTTTCTTAGTTGACTCTGCTTTTACATTTGTCTCAGAAACTCATTGCTGCATCCTCCTTACTATTCTCAAGTATTTTGTGTTGTGTATTTATTATAGTTAATTTTATGTGTCAATTTAGAGGTTATTTTAGGATGAAATAAACATTTAAATCAGTGAACTTTGAGCAAAAAATAGGTGAGTGGGCTTCATGTAATTAGTTGAAGATCTAAATAAAGGAAAAAAAAACAAAAACAAAAAACAGTCTTCCCAGACAAGGGGAAATTCTCAAGTTGACTGCCTTTGAACTTTATCTGTATCATTGGCTGTCCTGGATCTCCAGGTTGCTGGCCCACACAACAGATTTTGTAGTCACCAGCTTCTATAACTTTGTGAGACAATTCCTTTATATATGCACGTCTTTTGGTTTTGTCTCTCTGGAAAACCCTAATACTGTACTCAGTTTGATTATTTCAAATATTAAGCCAATACAAACTTTAGTTTTGTTTTTTGCTATATTGAATTTACAGATGAATATTTGGTTAAACTGGCAATCTGATAGAGGCAGAGCAAGATGGCAGAAAAGAAAGCTCCACCAATCACTCCCACTGCAAGGAAACCAAGTTAACAACTACTACACAGAAAAAAATTAAAAAATAAAAATAAATTAAAAAAAACAACCCACAAAACCTTCATGAGTACCAAAAATCAGGTGAGCACTCAGTACTTGGTTTTAACTTTATGTCACTGAAAGAGGGACTGAAGAGAAGGAAACAGCCCTGAATTACAAACACCACCACTTCCCCAACCCTGGAAGCCGTAGTATGCTGAAGAGAGCTTCTCTGGGCACTGGGGGAGGGAGATCACAGCAATTGCAAGGCATTGAACTCAGAGCTGTCCTCTTAGAGCAGAAAGGAAAACCTGACCAAACTCAGCCAATGCTTACCCACAGAGGGAGCCTTTAAATCAGCCTTAGAGAGAGAGGAATCACCAATTCCAATGGACTGAATTGAGTGCCAGCAAACCTTACCACTGAGGGCTACAGCATTCTTTGTCTCCAAGTCAACTCAATAGGCAGTCTACAACACAAGAACTGCAAATCTTAGGAGGGTCTTACTGCTGAACTAGGCCCAAAGACAGTGGACTGAGGGGGCACCTGCTATACTGAAACTCCAGCTAGGGCAGCCAAAGGAGTAACAGCATCACCTCTCCTCTAACCTCAGACTACACAGCTTGTGGCTCCAAAAGACACTTTTTAAATTCCAATCGAGAAAAGAGTGGGGAGGACTTTGCTTTATATCTAGGATACCAGCTCAACTACAGCATGATAGGACAACAGTCAGAGTCATGAGGCCCTCATTCCAGGTGCTACTTCCCAAATGACATTTCTAGACACATCCTGGGATAGAAGGGATGCTGTTACTTTGAAGAGAATAACTCAGTCCTGGCAACATTCATTACCTGGTAACTGAAGAGCCCTTGGTCTCGGAATAACCAGCAGTGATATCCAAGTACTACATCGAGGCCCTTGGGTGAGCCTCCAAGACTTGCTGGCTTCAGGTAGACTCACAACATTACTATCTGTGGTGGCTACAGGATAAAAATTCTTCTGCTTGAGAAAAGCAGAGGGAAAATTAGAGGGAAATTTGTCTTGCACCTTAGGTACTGGCAAAGCCATAGGGGAATAGGCACCAAGCAGACTCTTCACATTGCTGATCACAAGACTTGACTCTTGAATGGCATTTCTGCACTTGATTTGGGCAATAGGGAAGTCCACTAACATGAAGAATGAGTCCCAGGCTAGGAAGTATTCACCAAAAGATGACTTAAGAGACTCTAGGCCTTAAAGGAACATCAGTGGTAGCCTGGCAGTATTCCTCATGGCCTGAGATGGCAATAGCTATGGGGTGAGGCTCCCTTACCTTTGGAAAGGAGAGAGAAGAGAGGGAAGAACTGTGTCTTGTGGTTTAAGGGCCAGCTCAGTCACAATACAAAACATCAGGTAGACTTAAACTTTTTTTGATTCTAGTCGCTGACTACTAGACAGCACTTCAGAATTCAGCTGGGACCTAGGGACCTCACCACTCTAAAGGAAGAAACACAGGCCTGGCTGGCTTTGCCAACACTGATTTTAAAGCCCCAGGGCCTTGAGTGAACATAGACAGTAGCCAGGGAGTGGTTACAGCAGGCCTTGCACAGAACCCAGTGCTACCCTGGCTTTATGTCTCATCCAGTGCAGTCACAGTAGTGGTAGCCACAGGGGTGCTTATGTCACTCTACCCCCAGCTTCAAGTGGCTCAGAATAGAGAGGGAGAGACTCTGTATATTTGTGAGAAAGTAAGGGAAGAGAACAGGAGTCTCCAACTTGTAATCCAGAGAATTCTTCTGCACCTGGTTCACGATCATCAAGGCAGGACCTCTATGAGTCTGCAGAACTACAGCATTATTGGGCTCAGGATGCTCCCTAAAGCAAATACAGCTTAGATTACAACACACAAGTCCTTTTAAATATCTGGAAAGCTTTCCCAAGATGGGCTGCTACAAATATCCTCTGACAGTAAAGATTACAATAAATACTTAACTCTTCAATGCCCAGACACTAAAGAACGTCTACTAGCATCAGCAACATCCAGGAAATCATGACCTTATCAAATGAACAATTATAGAGAAGCAGAGATACTACATAACCTTTCACCAAGAGAATTCAAAATAGCTGTGTTGAGAAAATTCAAGATAACATAGAGAAGGAATTCAGAATTCTATCAGATTCATTTAACAAAGATGGAAATAATTTTAAAGAATCAAGCAGAAATTCTGGAGTTAGAAAATGCAATAGGCATACTGAAGAATGCATCAGAGTCCTTTAAAAGCCAAATGAGTCAAATAGATGAAAGAATTATTTAACTTGAAGACAGGTTATTTAAAAATTCCCAGTCAGACAAGACCAAAGGAAAAAGAATAAAAAATGATGGCATGCCTACAAAATCTAAAAAATAGCCTCAAAAGGGCAAATCTAAGAGTTATTGTCTTTAAAAAGGAGGTAGAGAAAGAGATAGGAGTAGAAAGTTTATTCAAAGAAATAAGAGGGAACTTCCCAAGTTAGTGAAACCTATCAATATCCAAGAACAAGAAGGCATAGCAGTGGTTGCCAACCTTTCTGGCACGAGGGCCTGGCTTTTAAAAAGATAACTTTTTCATGACCCTTGGAGAGTGGGGTGATTTTGGGAGGAAACTTCTTAGTGTTCTCTAACCTAGGGGTTCTTAAACCCCTGCCATGGACCAGTAGTGGTCTGTGGCCACTTAGGAATCCTGAGATTCCTCAGGCATTAAGAGTCTTATAAGGAGCACACAACCTAGATCCCTCACATGCCCAGTTCACAATAGGGTATGTGCTCCTATGAGAATTTGATATCACCACTTATCTGACAGAAGGCAAAACTCAGGTGGCAATGATCTCCCACCTGCCACTCACCTCCTACTGTGTGGCCCAATTCCTAACTGGCCATAGACCGCTACTGGTCCATGGCACGGGTTTAAGAACCCCGGGTTAGAGAACACTAAGCAGATTTAATCCAAAGAAGACTACTTTAAGACATTTAATAATGGAACTCACAAAGGTCGAGGATAAAGAACGTGTCCCAAAACAGCAAGAGAAAAGAAACAAATAACACAGGATGGAGTTCCAATATGACTGGCAGCAGACTTTTCAATTGAAACCTTGTAAGCCAGAAGACATTATTAGTAGAAGAAAAGAAAAGACCATGGAAGAAATAAATGCAATAAAGAAACAAAAAGTTAGTTTCTTAAAAAGTTAAACAAAATTGACAAGAATTTAGGCAGACTAAAAGAAAAAGAGAAACTATTCAAATAAATGAAATAAGAAATGAAAAGGAGACATTAAAACTGATACTGCAGAAATTCAAAATATTATTGGTGACTACAGGAGCAACTATATGCCAATAAATGAGAAAATCTATAAGAAATGAACAAATTCCTAGATACATACAACCTACCAACATTGAACTGGGAAGAAATATAAAACCTGAACAGACTATTAACAAGTAATGAGATTAAAGCCATAAGAAAAAGGATCCAACTAAACAAAAGCCTGGACCTTATTCCTTCACTGCTGAACTCTACCAAAGACTTAAAGAAGAATGTATAGCAATCTTACTCAAACTATCCAAAAAAAATTAAGGTGGAGGGAATATTTACAAACTAATTCTATGAAGCCAGTATCACCATGATACCAAAAGCAGACAAAGACAAGTCCAGAAAAGAAAACCACAGGCCAATATCTCTGATGAATATTGATGCAAAACTCCTGAACGTAATTCTAGCAAACAGAATTTAACAATACGTTAGAAATATCATTCATCACGACCAAGTGGGATTTATCCCTGAAATGCAAAGATGCTTCAACATATACAAATCAATCAATATGATACATCATAAAATCAGAATGAAGAATAAAAGCCATACGATCATTTCAGTTGATGCTGAAAAACCATTTGATAAAATTCCACATCGCTTCATCCTAAAAACCCTAAAAACCTGGGGACAGAAGAAACATATGTCAACACAATAAATATCACATATGACAGACCCTTCCCGCTAATATCATAATGAATAGGGAAAATCTGAAAGCCTTTTCTCTGAGATCAGGAACACAACAAGGATGCTCACTGTAACCACTGTTATTCAACACAGTACTGGAAATCCTAACTAGAGTAATCAAACAAGAGAAAGTTATATAGGGCATCTAAATTGGAAAGGAAGAAGTCAAATTATTCCTGTTTGTAGATGATATAATTTTATATTTGGGAAAACCTAAAGACTCCGCTAAAACATTATTAGAACTGATAAGCTCCTATGAGAATTTAATGCCATGGCTTATCTGACAGGAGATAAGAACTGATGAACAAATTCAGTAATGTTACAGGATACAAAATGAACAAATAAAAAGGAACAGGAAATCTATGTTGCTACTATAACCAGTACCATTTCTATATGCCAACAGTGAACAATCTGAAAATAAATTTAAGTAAGCCCATTTACAATAGCCATACATAAAATTAAACAAGTATCTAGGAAATAACCAAAAATTAGAAAGATTTTTGAATGAGAACTATAAAACACTGAAGAAAAAGATTGGAGAACATATCAAAAAATTAAAAAATACTTCATTTTCCTGGATTCGAAAAATCAATATTGTTAAAATGTACATATGACTTGAAATCTACAGATTAAATGCAACACCTATCAAAACATCAATGGCATTCTTCACAAAAATAGAAAAAAAAATAGCCTAAAATTTATATGAAACCACAAAAAAAGCCAGAATAGTCTAAAAAATCCTAAGCAAAAAAAAAAAAAAAAAAAAAAAAAAAAAAAAAAAAAAAAAAAAAAAATTACATTACTTGACCAAATTATATTACGGGGCTATAGTAAACAAAACAGCATAATACTGGCATAAAAACAGACACATAGAAAAATGGAATAAAATAGTCAACCCAGAAACAAATTCACACGCCCTGACACAAGTTTCCAAGAACATGCACTGAGGAATAGATTGTCTCTTCAATAAATGGTGCTAGGAAAACTGTGTATCCACATCCAGGGGAAAAATTCTAGACCTCAATTTCTCGCCATATACAAAAATCAAATAAAAATGAATTAAACACTTAAATCTAAGATCGGAAACTCTGAATCAACTACAAGAAAATACTGGGAAAAATCTTCATAACATTGGTCTAGGCAAAGATTTTTATAGCAGTACCCACAATCATAGGCAACAAAAGTCAGTATGGACAAATGAGAGCGCATCAAGTTAAAACGCTTCTTCACAGCAAAGGAGACAATCAATAAAGTGAAGAATCAGCCCAGGCAATGAGAGAAAATGTTTACAAACTACCCATGTGATAAAGTATTAATAACCAGAATATATAAGGAATTCAAGCAACTCTATATGAAAAAATTTAACAATCCAATAAAATATGGACAAAAGATTTGATTAGACATTTCTCAAAGAAGACAAACAAATGGCAAACAGGCATATGAAAACATGTTCAGCCTCATTGATCATTAGATAAATGCAAATCAAAACTACAATGAGATATTGTCTCACTTCGGTTAAAATGGATTATGTACTAAAGACATGAAATAACAAACGTTGGTGATGTTGAGAAAAGGGAACACTTGTACATTGTTGGCTATAATGTAAATTAGTATAAGCACTATGGAGAACAGTTTGGAGGTTCCTCAAAAAATTAAAAATTGAACTAAAATATGACCAGGAATTTCACTGCTTAGTATATACCCCAAGAAAGGAAATCAGTATATTGAGGAAATACATACATTCCTATGCTTGCTGCAGCACTGTTTACAATAGCTCAATTTAACCTAAGTGTCCATTAACAGATGAATGGATAAAGAAAATCTGATACATATACACAATGGAGTATTATTTGGCCATAGAGAAGAATGAGATCCTGTCATTTGTAACTACATGAATGGAACTGGAGATTATTACGTATAGCGAAATAAACCAGATACAGAAAGACAAAAATTACATGTTCCCATTTATTTTTGTGTGATCTGAAAATTAAAAATAATTAAACTCATGAACATAGAGAGTAGAAGGATGGTTACCAGAGGCTGGGAAAGGTAGTGGAGGACTTGATGGGAAGTGGAGATGGTTAATGCATACAAAAAAAAAAAAAAAAAAAAAAAAGGAGGAATAAATAGAATTTGCTATTGGATCACACAATGGGGTGACTATAGTCAATAATAACCTAATTGTACTTTTTGCAATAACTTAAAGAGTGCAACTGGATTTTTGTAAATCAAAAAATAAATACTTGAGGGGATTAATACCACACTCCCTGTGGTGTGCTTATTTCACATTGCATGCCCGTATCAAAACGTCTAATGTATCCTTTAAATATATACACCTACTATGTACCCATAAATATTTTTTAAAATTTAAAAAAACCCTAGAAACCCTATTAAATAATCTATTCTTTGAGCTCTGGACTAGCGCATAGTACATTCTCAAATATATTAAGGTATATTTGTAAATTTTCTCTTTTATTCTACTAAATCCATATTTGATTTTATGCCAATATTTACAATTTATTTTAGTATCTGATATTCTGATATCTAATCAAACTGATAAACCTCTACCATCACAACAATCCCAACCCAAATATATGTATACATTGCTCTTTGTGCCTTTAAAAAATTGATATCATTAGACATTAATAAATAGGAAAAAAACTATTCATTTTTCAAACCATTTTCAAACATTTTCTGTTTCACAACTATGTTTTTTTGTTTGATTTAATAACACAATATGTCTACATGAGTATTTTATTCAATTAAAAGCTGTCAATAGCTTAAAAGTCTCCTTAACTCTGAAAAACAAAACAAAGGATCAGCAACATTTTAAGCAAAAAGTCAAAAATATTACTTTAGATGTCTATTAGTTTAGTCCCTGCAGTTAATTTATGTCCTGCTCAATATTCATGAACATTTCAGCTGTCCATTAGTCCTGAAAGTTTTCCCTCTATCTTGATATCACAATCTCCAAAGTTATCAGAAATCTTCATTCCTCAGTTCCAGGAATTTCCCATCCCTTTTCTGGAAAACTCATAAATAATGCTTGTTTCGCATATAATCAGGAAATAACCGTAAAAATGGGCAACCAGCAGTCCTTGGCACTTCTCTGCCAATGGAGTAGCCATTCTTTTATTCCTTTACTTTCTTAAGAAACTTTCTTTCATTTAAAATAAACAGAAAATATGGATGATTTTATTTATCTACACATAGTATCTGTTCCAAGAAAATAACTGATTCTTCACTCATCTTTCCATCCCACGATATAAATGTTTAAGCTAAGTTTCTTCCTGTCTTCTTTTCACCTTTTGAAATCTTAAGATTGATTTTATATTATATTTCAGATGTAACTTAAAGGATGTACAGCTTGTCCCTTTAGTCTTAAGAATTTTAACCTACTAGTTGTTTAAATATGTATTAAACTGTAAATTGAATTATATATGTTGTAAGTTTCCTTGCTCATGAAACTTTATCCTCCTTATCTTTATCCTCTTTAGCCCTATACATGTTCCTAATTCCTCTTTATCTTGCCCTATGCATCTCTGTGCTGTTTCATTTTTATTGATTACACTTTTCTCCACTATTTGATTAAGTGTATCAAACACTCTTAATTCTTGTGTAACCACAAGATTTTATAAAACTATCTGAAATGATATATAATTTACTGCCTTTTAGCTTACAGTGCTATAGTTAAGAATGTAATGTATGTCTAATTATTTTTTCTTTAGCGTTTCTTCCTCTCCCAGGGTTTGTCTTTAACCTAAGCATTCCAAAGTACTCCTAGCTATGCATAGGAGTGCTTCAAGCAGCAGTAAAATGTTAAGAACATTAACTCTGATTCAGCCACTTGGCCAGATTATATGTCTATGTCATAGATTCCTCAATTGTTAAATAGTATCTAAATCACAGGTTGATGGTAAAGGTTAAGTGAGTTAATGTATTACAAATACTTAGAGCAATGCCTGACACTTGGTAAGTGCTATATAAGTGCATTGTGTTTAAAATTATGATTATTGTTATTACTATTATAATCATTTTGTTATTATTATCAATCCAACCTACAAGTTGATGACTGTTTTTATTTGGAAAATTCAGAACATTTTTCTTTCTATGCTTTTTATTTCAAGAGTGTTTACTTGTATTATTTATTTCCACTATTTAAATATTTAGTGAAATCCCACTATTTAAATATAAGTCTCCTGTATTATTCTCTTTTCACATTGCTGATAAAGACATACCTGAGACCGGGCAATTTACAACTAAATGAGGTTTAAAGGACCTAAAATTCCACATACTGGGAAGGTCTCACAATCGTGGCAAAAGGTGAAAGGCATGTCTCACATGGCAGCAGACAAGAGAAGAGAGCTTATGCAGGGAAACTCCTGTTTTTAAAACCCTTAGATCTCATGAGACTTATTCACTACCACAAGAACAGCACAGGAAAGGCCCATCCCCATGATTCAATTACCTCCCACCAAGTTCCTTCATGACACATGGAATTGTGGAAGTTACAATTCAAGATGAGATTTTGGGTGGGGACACAGCCAAACCATATCATTCAGTCCATGGCCCTGCCCAAATCTCATTTCCTCACATTTGAAAACCAATCATGCCTTCCCAACAGTCCCCCAAAGTCTTAACTCATTTCAGCATTAACTCAAAAGTTCACAGTCCAAAGTCTCATCTGAGACAAGGCAAGTCTCTTCTGCTTATGTGCTAGTAAAATCAAAAGCAAAGTAGTTACTTCCTAGCTACAATGGGGGTACAGGCATGGGGTAAATACACTCATTCCAAATGGGAGAAATTGGCCAAAACAAAGGGACAATAGGGCCCATGTAAGTTTGAAATCCAGAAGGACAGTCAAATCTTAAAGCCCCAAAGTGATCTCCTTTGACTCCATGTCTCACATCCAGGTCATGCTGATGCAAGAGGTGGGTTCCCATGTTCTTAGGCAGCTTTGCCCATGTGGCTTTGCAAGGTATAACCTCCATCCCAGCTACTTTCACAGGCTGGCTTTGAGTGTCTGTGGCTTTTCCAGGTGCCTGGTGTAAGTTCTCAATGGATCTACCATTCTGGGGTCTGGAAGATGGTGGCTGTCTTCTCACAGCTCCACTAGGAAGCAGCACCCCAGTAGGGACTCTGCCTCCACAACCCCCTCCAGACTTTAGGCAACAATGAGCATGAGAAGGAGTCCAAGGGGGTGCTGGGGACAGTTCAGCATGGCCTGTAGCGACTCCTCAACATTAACAGCTGGTTGATGGTGACAGGAGGCAGACAGGCTCCTGGGTGGAAATGAGTGGGTCCCCAGTGAAGCCCCACCTTCAAACTGGAGATGGCCTGAAGCATGGAGGGTCGGGTTATCAGTTCCATGGACCATAGTGAGGACTTATGGTGCTTTTTCCAGGGCTATCCATGGCCGCACATGGACCAATCAGCACAAACTTTCTCCACCAGCCAAATAGACTTCCAGATAGAAAAGCGACACCACAAGGACCCTGTGGCAAAATCACACTAAGCCTTTTGTATTGGTCTGTTTTTACGCTGCTGTGAAGAAATTCCCAAGACTGGGTAATTTATAAGGAAAGAAGTTTAATTGACTCAGCTCTGCAGGGTTAGGGAGGCCTCAAGAAATTTACATTCATGATGGAAGGAAAACAAACACATTCTTCTCCACATGGCAGCAGGAAGAAGTGTGGAGCAAAGGGGAAAAATCCTCCTAAAATACCATCAGATCTCGTACAAATTCACTCACTATCACGAGAACAACATGAGGGTAACTGCCCCCACGATTAAATTACTTCCCACTGGATCCCTCTCATGATACGTGGGGATTATGGGATGAGATTTGGGTAGAGACACAAAACCTAACCCTATCACATTTATTAGTTGAGTTTGTTGTTCTCAAAAAGTGTTGTATATAAGCGATAATGCTTTCTTGCTTAGTAATTTTCTGATTCTATGGATAACAGTGTTTCTTTTCATTCTTAGAGTTCTCAAATATTAAGTAAATATTTAAAAAATTTAAAACATTTTCAAATATAAACTCTGTTCAACAAATAATAATACCATAGTAATTAGTAATTAATTTTAGTTTGCATAAAATAACATATTTGATTTCTTTGTCAAATAAATTGAGAATGTTTAATTAATCATGATCTCATTTAAAATATGACCTAGTATTCTATTTTGCTAAAAACGTGCTAAAATACTTCACAAAAAAAGATTTAGACAAAATAGTGATCAGAATTTGAAACAGCATAAATTAATACGGTATTTAAATTTGGCTATTTTTAATTATTAAAGGAAATTAATATTGAGAATATTTTCACCACATTCTTTGAAAAATTTTAAAAGTTTATTGCTTTTATCGAAACTCAATCCTGACAAATTTGCTATTTGTTTCAGTAATTTTTTGCATATCTAAATAGAAATGTATCTTATTCCAGCATTTCTTTATTATTTCTCACATAGAGATTAAGACAGGATCAAATATAATCCATATAATCATTTTTAAGAGCTGCAACTGTGTAAAATTGTTCTTCAGCTCTTTCCTACTTTCACCATTCACTGTGAGTTTTCTTATTTTAACACCCAATACTGACAAGCCTTATAGTACTGTTTTTAAGAGAATGAAGAAATACAATGGCAATAGTGGAATTATTTTTCTTGTATAAATGTAAATACAGCAAGAAAAAGAATAGCTCACTGAACAAAGTCTGTTTTTTGTGTGTGTCTTTATGTATTGATAAAAATCTGTAGTACCTAAATGCAATATATCTTCCATTCTCCTCTCAGACTCACAGACTCTTGTTGCTATTTTAAGAGTAACAAAAAAATAAGACAAGGGGTTATGGGAGATAAAAGAAAATAAACCCCTTTTATGTAAATGATTTCTGACCCACTTGTTCTCCTTGCAGTCACCCTGCTTTGACTTCAAAAATTACGTTCCTATAAAACTTATCTCATTGTATACCAAGATATTCCAAACGAAGAGCATTTATTTTACTTATAAGCCTTCTTTTCCGTGTTTGAAAGAGGACAGGAATAATTTTTGTATATTTGTCTTATAACTGATAGTCGATGCACAGGATAAGTAATCATTAATAATTTGTTGAATGGATGCATATATGTGTTTGCTATTTTTAATTTTACAAAGCATAATCACATACTCCTTCTATAAAAACACAATTTCGTGAAAAGCCTTTGATGAATTCCAAAATCCAATCGTTACTTTGGTAACCAGGGTAAACTAAAAAAAAAGGACAATCATCTCTAAGGGAAAAAAAATGACAATGTAGGGAGTTTTTTTGATGATTACTTTTATGTGTCAATTGGACTGGACCACAGGGTGCTCAGACATTTGGTGAAGCATTATTCTTGGTGTGTCTATGAGGTGTTTTTAGATGAGATTGACATTCAAATCATTAGATGAGTAAAGCAGATTGACCTTCCCAATGTGAATGGATATCATCCAATCAATTTAAGAATTGATTATAATAAAAAATCTGAGTAAAAGGAAACTCCTTCTGCTTGCCTGATTGACCTGGGATATCAGCTCTTTTGGGATCTTGAGCCTGCTGGCTTTGGGACTGGAATTTACAACATCAGTTCTCCTTGGTTTCCAGGTTGCCAACTGCAGATAGTGGGACTTTTTGGCTTTATATCACAAGAATCAATTCCTTATTTTCATTATTTGTAATTTTCAAATTTAACTTGGTGGATATTAAGACAAATTATTGCCTTCCTATCTTTTTTTACCAGCATACCTTATTCTCCTTCTTTATTTTCCTGTTTACCCTCTTTGGTATGGGTGGATAAACCTCAGGGGACTTAGAAGTGTCTGACCATTGAATTTCAGCCCCAATCAATCATAAATTGAGGAATTCATCTTTAACACCTATCTTGCAAGGGTTTTGGAGGTGGTTGTGTTCTGTGGCCAAATAACCAAGGAAAAATCTGGGTTAATCAGTTTTCTTTTTAACTATATAACTTTTCTGATCCTTTAATGTCTATTGTATGATCAATGAATAACAATATCCATGGTTAATATTTAGAAGGGTGCTGTAGAATACAGATTTCTCAAACATATTTGACTAGAATTTATTTTACTTGTGAATAATTTCTGAATTTTGTGTGTGTGTGTGTGTGTGTGTGTAATCATACATGAGAAACTCTCTACAGAAATATTATTTTGGCTTGCTTCATGAGAGTACAAGTTCTCTCTTGCTATGATGACTCTCTCCTTTACCTTCAAAAGGTTTTAATTTGCAAATCTGTAAAGTGAGAGATTTGAAATATATGAGCTTTAAGATGCTTTAAGATTCC
Organism: Theropithecus gelada; assembly: GCF_003255815.1. Classification (NCBI taxonomy): domain Eukaryota; kingdom Metazoa; phylum Chordata; class Mammalia; order Primates; family Cercopithecidae; genus Theropithecus; species Theropithecus gelada. The sequence goes on from NC_037669.1 coordinate 129,358,761, forward strand.
AGATTTAAAGTATTATGATTCTATAAGGTTAATGTAAATATTTCATCTTTTTGATAAGTTCTGAGTAAATCAAACGACTTTAGTCAATAAATCAGATCTTTCTCTGATTATTTTTACAAGAAAACATGCATCGTCCTAACAAGAAATAAAGTTCATTTATCTCTGAGAAATACATGCACATTGAAAAATGTTTAATATGATTTATGCCCATTTGAATTGTAAACAATTTCTATGGAAATATTGTACCACACACTTCCATAGTTTGTAGATTTAGCTCTCATGGCTGTGGAACTTCTTTCAGATGTCATGTTTGCACAATCTCGTGAATAGAATAAAATGCTCAGGTGTTCTTGCTGTATTTTATGCCACACGTTACTTTAGTTAGATATTTTTAAAATGTGTTTCTTGGCATGCAATTCTATTATTATATTCTATCTTATAGTGATTTCATCCTATATCAGCATCACTTTCTGAATTTTTAGTAGCATTTTAATTAGTATTGTCTATATTTTTCAAGTTTTTCATTTTCTTTATAAGAAAACTGATATATAATAACAAACATGATAAAAATATTGAAACAGGTTAATAAGAAAAAACATCTTTTAAAATTTTTACTCTATTAGAAAAGCTAAAATATTATTAAAATATTATCTGTGCTTAAAAATACTTTATCATGAGAACACAGTACATATAAGTACACATTAAGATTTGTAGCTTATTGCATTATCATAAGTTAAGCCATCACCAAAGACAGAATATATAATATGACAAATACTGTAGAATATTTCTACTAGAAGTCTCTCTTATACTAAAGGAATCACCACCTTTTCCTGTTTCTCAAATGTACCATTGTCTTTTTTTGTTTTAAGTTTAATTTTGAAATGTATATAGACACACTCAAACAGGTTACATTCTTTCTGTTTTGCATGTGATATTATATATTTTTATCTATAGAATTTGTTCATTTTCATTGCTGTGTATAATTCCAAGTTCATTAATTTATCTATTTAATATTGGCAGATACATTCTAATTTTTTGTACTTCATATTTTCCTGATGCCTAAATATCTGCACCAACAGGTTGAGGAACACTCTGTCCAGGCTGCCAGGCATATCAGTGTGATAAAGTTCATCTCTGCCACAAACTTCCCTTCCTCCCATCACCTGACTGTTACCTACTGACATTCAAATGCACCAGTAAATTCCCCACATGCCTTTTGCTTTTGTACTTCCCCTGACTGCCAATAAAGTTACTCATCCATAGGCCTTTACTCTATCTCTGGGCTTCTCAAATTCTTGGTTGATGTCCTCTTCCTTCCTGTCCCCTTGTGTGCCATGTGACACCTCCCTCTTCTAGAACTATGAGGATAATATATCTCTTTCATTTTCATATGCCTCTCCATGGTGTTATTTTCTTTGCACAAACTAACAAATTTAACCATCAAAAAAATACCCATTTCAAGTAACCCATTTAAAATTTTTACAAGACAGTAAGCATTTGGGTTGTTTTCATTGTGGAATTGTTATGAACAATGCAGATATGAACATTGTAATATATGATTTTCACTGCATATGTACACGTATTTTTGTTGAACATATATCTAGGAATAAAAATCCCGGGTCAAAGATATATTTACAGTAAACTGGAGCAGGTCATACCAAAGGTGTGACTATATTATGCCAATAGTGTGGAATAAGGGAGCAAGCTTATTTGTCTTACTCCATATGAAAATTTATGTTACCCAGCAACATTTATTGGAAAGGCTTTTTCTAGTACCACTGTTGTCACAAACCAGATGACCATATATGTGTGGATCTGTTTCAGTATTCTATTCTGTTCCAGTTTTCTGTTTGTTGGTGTTTGTTTTTAATACTACTACTTAAAAACAAATGGCTTTTATTGAATTTAAAACCATTTATATGTCCACAATTATCTAAAAATCATATTTGGCAACAAATAAAGCAAATGTCATTTAACAAAGAGAGATTTGTGCCAAGTTCCAGTAGATGTCCAAGAAACTGAATTGTATAAATTGACACACAATACCCATTGATATTATATAGGACTCCATCAAAACTGAACACTCTTGGAATATAAGCCATCAATGTTGATTATAGATCACAAGTTCTGCTAGAAAAGTGACTGAATTAATAATAGTTCTGGATTATATATACAAGATGTGTTAGAACCATTTGGGGGCAATCTGTTGAAAATACAACCAAAATTTGACTGTATCTCTGGAAAAATAGAGTTGAGGTCTATGTTAAAAACTACCAAATCAGGTCTATGTTAAAAATTACCAAATCAGCTATGTGTGTGCAGACAAGCATATGCATAACTCTGGAGAAAATCTGTTAAATTGAAGTTCTAACGGCAGTGGTGATTTGTCCTGAGCTTCTGTCCCTGATGTGTTTCATTGCAAAATGTATTGGATTATAATTTGACTTATGTCATTAGACTTGAAGAGACCGACATTGATAAATCACAACAGCTATGAAAAATACATACTTTTTGTCAATCAGATTCAAATCAGACACTTCAAAAATGGAAGTATATATTCTAACTGATAAATATGAAACAAGTTTAAACCCTTCCAATGTTTGTCAGCTGTTTCATCAATTGCGATTTGGATGACCTAGAAAAGATATGGAATAGTGAATATGCTTCAAGTACTGCTCATTAAAGGGATCAAAAACTGTAATTAATATACATGAATTGACTTTTTTCAAGTAAGGAAATGTGTTAACGTTTTAAAACTAATTTGAACTCAATAAGAGATTGTTTTATTGTATTTATGGGATAAATCAAATATGAATGTCTCAGATACATTTTAAAGTTTAATAAGAAAGCTCGCTTCAAAAAAAGCCTATAGGAAATTATTTTCATCACAATAATTCCATTTATGTAAGCTGATCATAGAACTAGCAATTTGTTTTTTAAGTCAGATTTTATGTGATTATTCCTTAATCTGTATTGTGAGTTGGATTGTCCCCAAAAGATAAATTCTAGTACTAACTTCCACGATCTATGAATGTGATCTAATTTAGAAGCTGAGTCTTTGCAGATGTAATCAGGTGAAAATTGTCATACCTGTTTAGGGAGGACCCTAATCTAATTACTAATGTTCTTTTAAGACCAGGAAAACTTGAACACACAGATGCACAGAGGGAAGACAATGTTAAAACAGAGAGGGAGGAAGGTCGTGTGATAGTGGAGGCAAAGGCTGTTATATAAATGTATCACTCTGATTTTTTTAAACTGCCTAATTTTTAACATCCTTAAGCAAGTGTCGTTGTCCAACTTACAATAATTTAGCATATATATAAAATTATGACATATATTTTAAAAATCAAATGAAAATATATTACTTTTCTCTGAATAATTTTGAATAAATTATCTAGAGAATTTTATATTCATAATTTGAAAGCTAAGTTATATTAGGAGCCCAACAGGTGTTGCATTGGACTTTTAAATATCAAACATTGAGCAAACTAATTTCTATCTGTCAAATTAACTATATTGTCTTTTATACATATATTTATAATCAAACTATTTACTAGTGACAGTAAATAAACATTAAAAACATGGAAAAATTAACAGCATTTGAATTCCTGGTTTCTTTTTGTAATTTACATTTATGCAATATATATATATGTATACACACACACACATACACATAATATATATAAACATTGTTCTAAAATCCTATTTCTTAAGTTTTTTCAGAAATACTGATATTATATAATTATAAACAATTTACATATTTTACTGGAGTCATTTCTTATTATTTTATATAAGTAGAGATTTAAAACTCCTAATGTGGGACACAAAAAATTCCTTAGGAAATGTACATATGCATTGGGATGAATCAAATATTAATGTCTCAAATACCTTTTAAAGTTTAATAAGAAAGCTCACTTCAAAAAAAGCCTATAGGAAATTATTTTCATCACAAAATTTCCATTTATGTAAGCTGATCATAGAACTAGCAATTTGTTTTTTATATCAGGTTTTATGTGATTATTCCTTAATCTGTATTGTGGGTTGGATTATCCCCAAAAGATAAAGTCGAGTACTAACTTCCACGACCTATGAATGTGATCTAATTTAGAAATTGAGTCTTTGCAGATGTAATCAGGTTAAAATTGTCATACCTGCTTAGGGAAGACTCTAATCTAATTACTAGTGCGCTTTTAAGAACAGAAAACCTTGAACATGCACATACACAGAGGGAAGACCATGTTAAAACACAGAGGGAAGAAGGCCATGTGATAGCAGAGGCAAAGGCTGAAATGATGCCATGTGATTGACAGCTAAAGAATGATAGGGATTGCCAGTACCATAAGAAGCTAAAAAGAGGCAAAAAAAAAAAAAAAAAAGAGACTCTTAGAGCCTTCAGAGAGAGCATGGTCCTATTAACTTTTATATTTTGGACTGCTAGTCTCCAGAACTGTTGGAGAATAAATATCTGTTTCTGTAAGCCACACAGTTTATAGCAATTTGTTATAGTAGCCCTAGGAAAATAGTATCCACTAGAAACTTGTTCATAAAACTACATATTAGATGGAACATGTAAAAAAATAGTTTTTCAACTACATTTCAAGATATGTGTTAAATAGTTTTTGTGACAGTCTTTTACACATCTGAGTGAAGGGCTAGCAAGCACCTTTTTCACATTGTGGCAGGAAAGAGATAGCAAAGGGGGAAGTTCCACACACTTTAAACCATCAGAGTTTATGAGAACTCACTCACTGTCATAAGAACAGCAAAGGGGAAATCTGCCCCCCATGATCCAATCACTTCCCACTAGCTGCCTCCCCTGACATATTGGGATTAAAATTCAAAATGAGATTTGAGTGAGGACACAGAGCCAAACCGTATTATTCTGCCCCAGGCTCCTCCTAAATTTCATGTCCTTCTCACATTTCAAAACACACTCATGCCTTCCCAACAGTCTCCTGATGTCTTAACTCATTCCAGCATTAACTCAAAAGTCCAAGTCCAAAGTCTCACCTGAGAAAAGTCAAGTCCCTTTTGCCTATGAGACTATAAAATCAACAATGAGGGCTGGGCACGGTGGCTCAAGCCTGTAATCCCAGCACTTTAGGAGGCCAAGACGGGCGGATCACGAGGTCAGGAGATCGAGACCATCCTGGCTAACCCAGTGAAACCCCGTCTCTACTAAAAAATACAAAAAACTAGCCGGGTGAGGTGGCAGGCGCCGGTAGTCCCAGCTACTCGGGAGGCTGAGGCAGGAGAATGGCTTAAACCTGGGAGGCGGAGCTTGCAGTGAGCTGAGATCCGGCCACTGCACTCCAGCCTGGGGGACAGAGCCAGACTCCGTCCCAAAAAAAAAAAGGAAAACAAAAATAAACAATGAGTTAGTTACTTCAAAGATGCAATGGGGGTACAGACATTGGGTAAATACTCCTATTCCAAAAGTGAGAAATTGGCCAAAACAAAGGGGCTACAGGCCCCTGAAAGTCTGAAACCCAGCAGGGCAGTCATTAAATCTTAAATTTCCCAAGTAATATCCTTTGACTTCATGTCTCACATCTAGGGCATGCTGATGTAAGGGGAGGGTTCCCAAGGCTCTGGGCATCTCTGCCCCTGTGACTCTGCAGGTTATGGACACCATGGCTGCTTTCACTGGTTGGCGTTGGCATTGACCACCTATGGCTTTTCCAGGTGCATAGTACAAGCTGTAAGAGGATGTACCATTCTGGATACTGGATTATGGTGGCCCTCTTCTCACAGCTACACTAGGCATTGCCCCAATGGAGACTGTGTGTGGGGACTTGAACCCTGCATTTCTCCTCCACACTGCCCTAGTAGAGGTTCTCCATGAGGGCTCTTCCCCTGCAGGAGACTTTTGCCTGGACGTCTAGGAGTTTCCATACATCCTCTGAAATCTAGGTGGAGGTTCCCAAACCTCAACTCTTACCTTCTGGGTATCCTCAGGCCCAACATCATGTGGAAGCTACCAAGGGTTGGGGTTTGTGTTGTCTGAAGCAATGGCCCAAGATGTACTTAGGCCCTTTTTTGCCATGGTTGGAGCTGGTGTGTCTGGGACACAGGATGCCATGACCCAAGGCTGCACAGAGCAGTGGGGCTCTACACCAGGTCCGCAAAACCATTTTTCCCTCCTGTGTGTCTGAGCCTATGATGCAAAGGGCTACTGTGAAGGCCTCTGAAATGCATTGGAAGTATTTTCCCCATTGTCTTGGTTATTAACTTTAGAGTATTCTTTACTTATGGAAATTTCTGCAGCCTTTAATTCTTCCCCCAGAAAAGGGGTTTTTCTTTTCCACCACATGGTTGAGCTGCAAATTTTCCAAACTTTTATGCCCTGCTTCCTTTTTAAATACAATTCTCTTTGTTTATGCAAATAAGCACAGGCATTTAGAAGCAGTCATGCCACATCTTGAATGCTTTGCTGCTTGGGAATTTCTTCTGCCAAATACCCTAAGTAATATCTCTGAAGTTTAATGTTCCACAAATCTCTAGAGCAGGGACACAATGTCACCAGTCTCTTTACTAAAGCATAGCAAGAGTGATCTTTACTCCAGTTCCCAATGAGTTCCTAATCTCCACCTGACACCTCCTCAACCTGGACTTTATTGTCCATATCACTATCAGCATTTTGTTCAAAACTGTTCAACAAGTGTCTAGGAAGTTCTGAAGTTTCCCTCATCTTCTTGTATTCTTCTGAGTTTTTCAAACTCTTCCAACCCCTGTCCATTACCTAGTTCCAAAGTTGCTTCCACATTTTCAGATATTTTTATAGCAATGCCCTACTTCCCTGGTTCCAATTTTCTGTATTAGTCCATTCTCACACTGCTATAGAAACATACCCAAGACTGAATCATTTATGAAGAAAAGACTTTCAAACAGCTCATGGCCTCAGGAAACTTACAATTTTGGTGGATGGGCTAAGGGGAAGCAAGCACCTTCTTTACATGGTGGCAGGAGTGAGAGAGCAAAGCAGGAAGTGCCACACACTTTTAAACCATCAGATTTTATGAGACTTCACATACTATCAGGAGAATGGCATGGGAGGAAATCTGCCAACATGATTTAAGATCCTCCTAACAGGTCTCTCCGCCAACATTAAGAATTACAATTCAAGATGAGATTTCAGTGGAGAGATGGAGCCAAATCATATTCACTTTCTTTGGGGCAGTTTTGCTCTTGTTTTTCTAGTTTCTCTAGGCATTAGATTGTTAATTTGAAATCTTTCTAACTTTTTGATGTGCATGTACAGCAATACAAGCTTTCCTTTTAACACTGCTTTAGCTGTTTCATAGAGATTCTGGTATGTTGTATCTTTGTTTTCATTAGTTATATAGCATTTTTTAATTTCTGCTTTAATTTTATTTTTTTACTCAAAAGTCCTCCAGGAGCAGATTGCTTAATTTTCATTAAATTGTATGGTTCTGAAATATCTCATTAATATTGATTTCTGTTTTTATTGCTCTGTTCTCTTAGTGTGAAGTTCATATGTTTTGTTTTGTTTTGTTTTTAACTTGTTCACAATTGATTTACAACTGAGCATATGTTCAATTTTAGAGTATGTGCCATGTGAGGACCAGAAAAATGTGTCTTCTGTTGTTGTTTGGTGGAGAGTTCTGCAGATGTTTGTTAGGTTAATTTGGTCAAGTGGCAAATTTAAGTCACAAATAACTTTGTTAGTATTCTGCCACAGTGTTCTGTCCAGTACAGTCAGAGGGGTGTTGAAGTCTCTCATTATTATTTTGTGGTTATCTGAGTCTCTCTGTAATTCTCTTATAGTTTGTTATGTAAAGCTGGGCACTCCAGGTTTGGTTGCATATATATTTAGGACAGTTAAGTCTTCTCATTGAATACTTTTTCATTATGTAATGCCCGTCTTTGTCCTCTTTGATCATTGTTGGTTTAAAGTATATTTTGTGTGAAATAAGAATAATGGTCAGGGCCAGGCACGGTGGCTCACACCTGTAATCCCAGCACTTTGGGATTTACATAACAAACTATTAGGCCAAGGTGAGCAGATCACGAGGTCAGGAGATTAAGACCATCCTGGCTAATACTGTGAAACCCAGTCTCTACTAAAAATACAAAAATTAACTGGGTATGGTGGCAGATGCCTGTAGTCCCTACTACTCAGGAGGCAGAGGCAGGAGAATGGCATGAACCTGGGAGGTGGAACTTGCAGTGAGCCAAGATCCTGCCACTGCCACTGCACTGCAGTCTGGGCAACAGAGCAAGACTCTGTCTCTATAAGAAAGATAAAATTAAAAAAATAAGAATTGTGGTCAACAATGGTGTCTCACTCCTATAATCCCAGCACTTTGGGAGGCCGAGGCAGGTGGATTACCTGAGGTCAGGAGTTTGAGACCATCCTGGCCAACATGATGAAACCCCATCTTTACTAAAAACACAAAAACTAGCCAGGTATGGTGGTGGGTGCCTGTAATCCCAGCTACTCAAGAGGCTGAGACAGGAGAATATCTTGAACCTGGGAGGCCAAGGTTGCAGTGAGCCAAGACTGCGCCACTGCAATCCAGCCTGGGCAACAAGAGAAAAACGCTGTCTCTTTTTTTTTGTTTTTCCATTTGCTTGATAGATCTTTCTCCATTCCTTTACTTTGATGCTATATGTGTCTGTGCATGTGAGATGGGTCTGTTGAAGACAGCATACAGTTGGGTCTTGCTTCTTTACTCAACTGGCTACTCTGTGCCTTTTAAATGGGGTATTTAGCCCCTTCATGCTCAAGGTAAATATTGATGTGTGTGGATTTAATCCTGTCATTGTATTGTTAGCTGGTTGTTCTAACAGCTTAGAACAACGTTCTCCAGACATGATTGTGTAGTTGTTTATAGTGACAATAGTCTGTTTACTTAAGTGTGTTTTTATGGTGGCCAGTAACAGTCTTTCATTTCCATGTTTAGCACTCTCTTAAGGACCTCTCGTAAGATAAGTTCAGTGGTAAGAAATTCCCTTAACATGTGCTTTTCTAAAAGGTATCTTATATGTTTGCCTATGAAGCTTAGTTTGGCTGCATATGAAATTCTTGGTTAGAAATTTCTGCTTTAAGAAAGATGAAGATTGGCCCCTAATCTCTTCTGGCTTGTAGGATTTCTGCTGAAAGGTCTGCTGTAAGTCTGATGGGATTCTTTTTGTAGTTGACCTGTCTCGTCTCTCTAGCAGCCTTTAGCATTTTTTCTTTCATGCTGACTTTAGAGAATCCAGTGATTTTGTGTCTTAGGGATAGTCATCTCTGGTAGTATCTTAGATGGGTTCTCTGCATTTTCTGTATTTGAATATTGACCTCTCTCTTGACATTGGACAAATTTTTGTGAACAATATACTCAATTACATTTTCCAATTTGCTTCCTCTCTCTCCACTTTCAGATATGGCAATGAGCCATAAGTTGAATCTGTTTACATAATCTCATATTTCTTAGAGATTTTGTTCATCCTTTGTTTTTTAGTTTTTGTTTTATTTTTGAGACAGAGTGTCACTCTGTTGCCCAGGATGGAGTGCAATGGCACAATCTTGGCTCACTCCAACCTCCGGCTCCCAGGTTCAGGTGATTCTCTTGCCTCAGCCTTCCAAGTAGCTGGTATTACAGGTGCATGCCACCGTGCCTGGCTAATTTTTGTGTTTTTAGTACAGATCAGGTTTTGCTATGTTGGCCAGGCCAACTCCTGACCTCAGGTCAAACTCCTGATCTCAGGTGATATGCCTGCTTTGGCATCCCAAAGTGCTGGTGTTACAGGCATGAGCCACCATTCCTGGCTTGTTCATTCTTTATTATTATTTTTTTCTTTATTTTTGTGTGAATTGATTCAAAGAACTTCAAAAATGGTCTTTGAACTCTAAAATTTCTTCCTCAGCTTAGTCTATTTTGCTGTTAATACTTGTGATTGTATTATAATTATAAAATACTTTCTTTTTCCTATATCAGATGAATTTGGTTCTTTCTTAAAATGGCCGTTACATCATTTATGTATGGTATTATTTTATTGGATTCCTTGCATTCATTAGATGGATTGTAACTTTCTCCTAATTCTCAATGATCTTCATCTGTGTCCAGATTCTGAATTCTACGTTTGTCATTTCAGTCACTTCAGCCTAGTTTAAAACCACTGCTTGGGAACTAGTGCAGTTGTTTGGAGGTAAGAAGACACTCTGGCTTTTTGCATTGCCAGGGTTCTTGCACTGGTTCTTTCTCATCTGTGGGGGCTAATGTTTCTTTAATCTTTGTAGTTGCTGTTCTTTGGATGTGTTTTTGCTTTCATATTCTTTTGTCTTTGAGGGTTTGACTGTGGTAGAAGGTGGATTCAGTCAACTGGCTGTGTTTAATATTTTTGATTTGTCAGTGTGCTATATCAATTTTGGGAACTCCTTGTCCTATTTGTTTTGCTCATCTTCAAATGCTCTGGTATCTTGTTGTTGTTGTTTCTTTACTATAAATGCCATATTCCTAAGGGTTTCCTGAAATATGTCTCCATAGAGATTCTTGTGAGTAGTATCCAGCAAAACCCACTCCTCCTGGGTGAGGATCACAGCCATATCTTCAAAAGCCATTGGGTCCTGCAGGTCACATGGCAATAGTGGCTGTGGCAGAGCCACTTGGGTCTCAGAAACCAAATAAGAAGAAACAGTGGATTATGCGCATATCTAAATGAAGAGATAATCTGAACAGGCTAAGTGTGAGCAACAGGGCTGTTTATTCACTCGGGTGCGAGCAGGCTGAGTCCAAAAAGAGAGTCAACGAGAGTGGTGGGATTGGAGGTAGTTTTATAGGTTAGGGTTAAGCAGTGGAAAGTTACAGTTAGGGGCTGGTCACAGGGCACAATGTCTCAAGGTTGATTGATCAGTTAGGGTAGAGCATGTTACAATGGTAGAATGTTGCAAGGTTGGGTAATCAGCTAAGACCGGAGCTAGCTGTTTTTCTTCTTTTGAGATTTTTCTGTTGTCCTAGACTTTCTGGCTCCAGGAGGTCTTCTGGATGTGTACGTATGGATCACAGAGGTTGCGATGGCTTGACCATGGTGCAGTCTGCTCAGAAGATCTCACAGAGTGGACACTGTATTAATGTATTATGTATTTCATCTTCAATTGTGAAAGAATAATAATGACATATTTTTTGTTGTATCTCTTGATATTTTCCTATGTGAATACTAGAACATAGCAGTTTTATATTTTATAACTATTTTTCTGCCAGGTAAGGAGGTTATTATTATTTTATGTTAATGTTTAAAATTTGCCTCTTCTCTTCACATTCTATATCAGTGTTTTTAACTATCGCATTGAATTTTAACTTTCATATATTAAATTCGTTTATTTTAAGTGTATGATTTCAAGAGTTTTAGTGAATTTAGTGTTGGACAGTCATCATAGCTATCTAATTTTAGAGCATTTATTCACCCTGAAATGATCCTGTCTGCCTCATGCAGTCAGTGTTCTTCCCCACTTAATACCCAGGCAACCCTATCTATTGTGTCTCCATAGATTTGCCTTTTCTGGGCATTTTAAAAATATGACATTATAAAATATGTGGTCTGTTGCATGTGGCTGTGTTCAATTAACAATTTTTTTCAGGTTTACTTATGTGGTAGCACGTATTAGTATTTCGATGTTTTATTGTTCAATACTTTTCCATTTTGTGAATATACCACATTATATTTATTCCTTCTCTGATTGATGAGCTTAAGTTTATTTCCTCTTTTTGAGTATTTGAATCAGACTGCTTTAAATATTCACTTATAAATATTTTTGTCAACATATGCTTTCATTCATCTTGAGTAAATACCTAGGAGGGAAATTGCTGGGTTATAGAATAAATTCATGTTTAAAAATTTTAGAAACTCCCAAACTGTCTTCTAAAGCAGCTGAACCATTTTACATTCCCGTCAGCAGTGTATGAGGATTTCACTTTCTCTTCATATTGCCAACATCTTATTATTGTCTGTCCTTTTTATGATAGTTATTCTAATAAGTTTGAGGTGTTACTTTATTATGATTTTAATTTGCAATTTTTCTAATGAGAGATAAGGTTGAGGTACTTTCAACTGCTTATTGGCCATTCTGTCTTTTTTGGTGAAATGTCTATTCATATCGTTAGTACAAGTTTTAAATTCATTGTTTGTCCTTCTATTATTGACTTGTAGTCGTTCTTTCTATATTCTGTATGTGTTGGGGTGATCAGACCCAACACCAGGCCGTGGGGGCTACAAAGTCCAGCAGAGTCAAAAGAATGAGAAAAGACAAGTTAAGAGAGAAAGTGGACCAGGGGGCCAATGCTATGGAGGCTGCGAAGGCCCTGAGCTCTGGGAGCCCACACTATTTATTGATGAGCAAACAAAGAAACAGGTGGTGAGGATGTGGGGGTTGAAATGAAGTGGTGTATCAAGTGAATGAGCTACAGCTGTGACAGTTTAGCATTTTACTTGAAACATATGGCTACTTGAGATAATGGGAGTGCTAGAAGCAAGGAGCCAGCAAGTCTGGACACATTCCAAAGGCCACAATGGGTTTTACCATGGACCCTGGACGTGTTCCAAGCCCTGCCTCTGCTTCTCTCCCAACACTCAGCTTTTGTCCCAATAGGATGCAAGTGCCTTAACAGATATATGATTTGCAAGTTTACCTAACATTTTGTGTTGTATCTTTTCATGGTGTCTTTTGAAGCCCAAAACTTTTAATTTTGATGAAGCTTAATATTTCAAAAATAGAACTGATGTTTCACTCCTGTTTCATGTTTTCATCATCTTAAAAGTTGAATAAACAAAAAACATTGTTTCTGGTCATTTTATTTATAAAATGTGAATAAAATCAGTCACTCTTCAAAGTGAAGCAGGCACAAATGTATTTTAAGAGCTTCCTGAGTAATTCTTATGTGCTACTAGATTGAAAAAATGCAGTTGGAGATGGAGACCAATGTACACATTACAAAGAACTTCTCCAGGGTCAGAATCACAGGAGAAAACAAAACTGTTCTCAAGGGCAGATTAGGTATTAGGATTTTTATATGCTTGTATAATATATGCATGTATCATACATATTTTAAAATATTCATAAACAATATCAGAGGAACAGAGTAGAATTGAGAGAAATTTCTGAGAGAGTGTAGCAAACACTTTTAAATGCTTGCATAAAAGGAACATTTTGTAGAGACAGAAAAACAGCAACTTAAGTTTATGGAGAATATTTTGTTGATAGTGTCTTAAAATTGAGGGAGAAATGCAGCCTCCTCCAGTTTCATTCAGCTCCAACCCGTGAGAAGCATGGAAGCTTCTACTTCTATTCTTACAATAAGGAAAAGCTGAACAAACTCAAAATCAATGGCTTTTCTCGGATGTATTAAAGAACAAAGATTGCATTGTAAACTAGCAAAACAAGAGAGGCAAGCATACCCAGAAAGAGGTTGTCACTTAGATATGCTTGTCTGCTGCAGAAGCCACTGGACCCATGAACTGGAATAAATACTTAATCATTTGACCAATTATTGGAGGTAGAATAGGACCAATGTGAAGGTGAGAAACCTATGTGACCACAGTGTGAAGGGGGGCCATACTTTAATGGGCTATCTTCCAGGAACCCTGGGAATTTTTAGTTTTCACTGTGCAGATGCAAAAAAATTTTCCCTTAACTTTGGCAAGAGGAAAGGGAGTATAACTGCTGTGAAACACAGTCATATTCGTCTCTATAACAAAGGACTGTTCTCTGAGTAAAAGTACTTCCAGAAAGCACAATTGTAAATGTTTATCCAAGCTCGGAAAAAAGAACCGATCTCCAGTCCAGCTCACACCAGCATGGACTCAAACAACAAGAACAAACAACAACAACAACAGCAACAACAACAAAAACAGTCAAAAAGGTACTGGGGTTCCAGGAAATAGATTTAGAACTTTTCAGCTAGGGCAGAAAGTAGGAGATGGGGTAGACACTCTATCATTGAGAAAAGCTTGTGAAAGTCACAGCACTAAAACAAAGGCCTCTCAAATGCTGGATCTTAATTAGTAGATTATAGAACACTCCCCTGCCCTGTGAGTTTGCCATGGCACAAACAAGGATCCAATATAATTACAGTGGATTTAGATGAAACAGGTGTACAATAGATACTCTCTATGAAGAAGTGTATACATACATACATGAATAGATGTGTATTCAGTGGTGTTTATATGTCTGTGTATGCACGTATACACATATAGACATATAAATATATGTGTGTATATATTTATTCCAAAAATCAAGACAGGAGATAAAAACACCAAAGAATTGGAAGTGTCTGGTACAAAAGCTGCAACAAACATTAAACATAACCCAATTCCTAGTTTGATTAACTTAAATTCTCATACTAAAGGCCTATTTATCTGTTTCCATTCCCTACCAAAAATGTATTAGTATGCCAAAAGGCAAGAAAAAACACGACCTAAGAAAACAAAGCAATGATAGAACCAGCCTAAGATTGACGCAGATGTTAGAACTATTGGACAGGAAATTTAAAATAACTATACAATTAACATATTAAGAACTGTAATAGAAAAAGTACACAAAATGAAAGAACAGATAAATGTTGTAAGTACACAGATAGAAACTAAAATACAGGAAATGTTATAATTCTAAAACACAGTAATACAGATGAAAAATGCCTTATGGACACATCAATAGACTCGACATAGCTAAGGAGTGAATGAGTAAACTTGAAGATAGATCAATAGAAACTTCTCATACCGCAATGCACAAGGAAAACAGAATGAAAACCACAGAACAAAGCATTAGCAAACTGTGGGCCGGACGCGGTGGCTCAGGCCTGTAATCCCATCACTTTGGGAGGCCAAGGCAAGTGGATCACGAGGTGAGGAGATGGAAACCGTCCCGGCTAACCACGGTGAAACCCCGTCTCGATTAAAAATAGAGAAAAAAAAAAATTAGCCGGGCAGGTGGCGGGCTCCTGTAGTCCCAGCTACTCTGGAGGCTGAGGCAGGAGAATGGCGTGAACCTGGGGGGTCGGAGCTTGCAGTGAGCCAAGATCTCACCACTGCACTCCAGCCTAGGACGCAGAGTGAGACTCTGTCTTAAAAAAGAAAACAAAAACAAAAACAAAAACAAAAACAAGCTGTGGAATAATATGAAAAAGTTTAATGTAAAATAATTGGAATATCAATAGCAGAAAAAAAGAACAGAATAGAAGAGTTATTTAAAGTAATAATCGTCAGGAACTTTCCAGTATTAATGACAGACATCAAACCATAGATCCAGGAACTTTAGACAATACCTTGTAGGATAAATACACACCTACACACGTACACAGACATACACAAATACATACACGAACCACCCCCAAGACATATCACATTCGAGGTGCATAAAACCAAAGACAAAGAGAAATTTGTAAAGGATATCAGAGAAAAGCTACCTTATCTATAGAGAAATGAGGACTAAAATTCCAGTGGCCCTCTCTTTATAAGCAATGCAATTAAGAAGCAATTGGAGTAAAATATTTAAAGTGTTAAAAGTTTTGCAATAAAATACTAAATTCTATATTCAGTAAAATTACCCTACAAACATGAAGGAGAAATAAAGACTTCTTCAGACAAACAGTAGCTTGTGTATTTTGTTTCCAGCAGAATTGCCTTTTAATCAATTTTTTAAAAAGTTATTCAGAAAGAAGAAAAATGATATAGAAACTTAAACTTACACTTAAAAATGGAAAAACACCAAATCAAAAGTAAATGAAGGTAAATAAATACTGCATTTTTGTTAATTGATTTAAAAATAAATGTTTAAGTAAATAATGACAACAGATTGTGTGATCATAGCAAAAATAGAGAAAATTAATGCTAGCAATGTTATAAGGGACAGCAAAAACTGAATCCTCTGTAAAAAGTTATTTGAACTATATGTAAAGGGTGATGGCATAGTCAGAATGGATTTAGATTTGCTAAAAATGTATGCTATGAGCACAGGACAACAATTAAACAGTATATATATTATTTTATCTTGACACATATGAGTGAAGAGCAAGATAAAACGTCAATGTAAAATGTTCAATTAAAACTAGACAAGGCAGAAAAATGGGTGAATAAAGAATGAGAGCAATTATTTAAAAACAGTTATAACCATTTTAGATATTCACCCAATGATATTAGTATTATTCATCGCTTTAACTGTTAATCATCTGAATACACCAATTAAAAGTCCGAAATTTTCAAAGTGAATTTATAAAACCAAGAATTAACTATATATTGACTTTAAGAAAATCACTTTAGATATAAAGTTGAAAGAAAAGGGATGGAGAAATATATAATATACTACTAATATAGAAAACTGAAGTATCTATCTATAATAATTTCAGATAAATCAGACATACAAACAAGAAAGTTTATCAAGGTGAGAAGATAAAATATTCCTATATGATTATGCATTTAACAAGAGTATCAAAATTCATGAGGTAGAAACTGATAGCACCAATGCTAGAATGTTATTCTGCTCTCCTATTGCTGTATCTAAATGGAGTTCTGATTTCTGACTTAGGCCACATGTTTCTGCTAGCATGTATACATGTATGCTTTTGTATCGTGTATCTATCTATGTACACATCCAGCTACACAAAGGTAAAATGTAAGATGCTTCACAGTTTCTTTCTGACTTAAAAATTAAAGAATGAGAAAATGATCTTGATTTTAATACTGGGAAATATTTTTGCATGTAAAATTATAAACAAGAGAATAGAAATATTTGTAATTCCAACTAGAAATAGGACAGTCAATATTTCTTTCTTCTTTGTCCTGATGTTCTCTATATACACACAAATACAAACAGATAGACATGTTCTATATCTCCATATTATATTTGTCTCCTTAGTAACATATAAGTGTTCTAAAGTTAACCATTTTTAAAAATGATGGGTTTTTAAAATATATACTATTTAGCAATTTTATTTAAATCTTCTTGAAAATGAATAATTTTGTTTTTTCTTAGTTTTATTCTACATATGCTTGTGGTGAGTAGGTAATATGATCTGTTAATTATAATTTCTCTGTTTCACACTGTACTAAAATTAATATAAAACATTAACTCTTTTAAAGTATTATTCAGTTTTTATGTCTCTAATATTTTCTTATTTGTCCTGATTGTGAAAATGAAAGCAGATATTTTTGAACTAATAATGAAAATAAGAGAAATATTTGTCTCCAAAAAACAAAAGCAAAAACGAAATAACTCAATGGATATAGGGTATATTATCACAAGACTGAAGGATTATGCAATTAACTAGAAGGAAGAAGAGGTAATAAGGCAGATTCAAGACTTTCAGTAGCAACACATTATACATCTTCTATTTATGGTTATAATGTTAGATAATGCTTCTTCAGTAAATTTTCTGTGTGTCTCTGTTCATACTATACATTTCCACATGAGAACGTTAAGAGAGTGCAACCAGTCATCTACTCTACCATTTTAGAGCTGAGTATACTATAATTATGTTTGTCAAAAATTCACACAAGTGGAGGAGAGAGAGCTCTTTAATAGAAGGAAATTTTAATAAAAGAAAAAAGAGTACTGCACACTCACAACTTTCTTTGTATACAAACAAACCCAGAAAATCTTCCAACCTTACATGCAACTTTTCTTCATCAACAAACAAATAATAAACAGATGTATTCCTTTTCCAGTGATGGAAAATACAAAGTCGTAACTTGCTAGTGAGTCTTAAGAAACAATGTCATGAAGACATTGCTGTCCTAGTCTAGGACCACTAAGTGATGACACTGGCTGCTCTTCTAGTTCTCATCACTAATAAACCTCCCATAATATCATCGTGTGGAAGAAGACAATAATGTATATATATTTTTTACATAAGAACAACTTACAATAACTTCAGTGACTCTGCCTGTGTTTGGTAGCAGTTGCTTTTTAATAATCTTTTCCTTTAAGCATGGAAATACTATGAAGCACTCCAAAATATACAATAAATATAAATTTCATTTGGATCTCTATTATAAATCAGCTTTCCCCCTCAATACTCAGGGCCAGCACGATATACATTTTATTCAATTTTCAAAGAGTGAGGAATGCTGATTGCTATTTCGCAGTATAAGATTTCAGTTTAGAGAAAATATAATTGTATACCTTGGTGGAATCAGCCCTTCATTGTTTGCTAAGAAGTGTAGACTAGAAGAGCCCAAAATCACAGAAGCAGGGCAACAACCTGTTCAGAATAAACTACTAATACAATCCTAAGAAGCATGTTTCTTGTTTCAAAAACATTAATGCAGTTCAACCTTTGATTCCCCGTATTGTTTTACAAAATTCCCTTTCCTCATAGAGAATATTCTTTTTCAAAAATTAAAGTACCTACTTTAAATAAACATAAACAGATTCATGTTAGCTTCTGTTAATGATAGATAATTTGCATTATGATAATACATTCTATTTGAAATCTGCCTCTCATGTTTTAGATTATTTAACATTTTAAATTACACTCCTTTAATTATAAAATTAATTAGAATATAATACTCTTATTAATTAAGAAAATTAACATACGATGCAATATAGATTGTTTTCAAATGTGAAAATTATCATTGTTTACTGAAAGCTTAGGTAATTTTCATTTACAATTGCATAATTCCATCCATTGGTAGAAAATTTTTTCTGGACATTATAGTTAGACACATTTCTGCTTTCTTTGCATGTGACTGTTATATTTTGAGGAATAATTGAAAACCTATTTAAGATGCATTATAAATTTAGGAAAAGAGCCTCTTCTCAGTAATAACCATCCTCTAAGTTTATGACATTAAAGCATTAAAATGTTTCATTTCTTATAAACTTTGAGAAAATAAATTTATTTATCATCATATTTTTTCTTAAACAGCCAGCAGCTAAATTCACAAAATTTTACAGGTTCATAGTTATAGATAGTGGCTAACTCTTCGGGTTATTAGGAGAAGAAATGTAGAATAAGCAACTCAAGACTTCAAAATTGTACGAAGTGCAAATTATACAAAGTCTTCAGAGTCATATTACATATTAATTTGAAGGAATACCTCTTCATATCTGGTCTCATCCCTACAACTTTCAACATAAGAAGATAAGGCAGTAAACCAATTTCAATACTAATTTTAATTTATGGTATCTTTTTATACACTCTAATTTTATTTGTTAATTCAGTTAACACTTATTGAAAGAATATACTTACTAAGGTTTTTGGTAATAAGGTAGTAGGCTGATATCTCTTATAGTTGACTAAATAAACTCTAGTTGGTTGCCATCTCACTTCTTAGAAACATTGTGGTCTAGGTCCCTGTAGGTCAAGACATCCTGATTATTACTCCAACCTTACAATCTATTTGCTAATTAATTTTATTTTGCATCTCATGATTAAGTATTGTCTATTAATCACTGGTTTTGAGAATACTAACAATTCTATCCATACAAGGGACACCAGTTTCATGGCAATATCTCATACTATAAACCTTAGCCTACTGAGCTTCTTACATATCCTCCTGCACCCCCATCGGTGCATTTATTATTACCTTGATGAAAAGTTATTTTTTGCGGGGGACCTCCTTGGAAACACAGCCAAGTTGTGGTTATCCTCTAGTTGGACTTTGTAGCAATCTAATCTGATTTAAGACAAAATTTAGATAAACCTGAAATTAGAGGTGTTGAGGTGGACAAATAGAATCTTTGAGGCAACTGTCTCAGGTAAGATCTTTGTCTGTTTTCCAGGTGATACAAGGTGGTTGTCTTATAAGGACAGAGAGAGAGAGAAAGAGTCATTTCTTTTAGCTGGTAAAATCAGGGATATTTGATGATTACCTATCAATTTATCATCTATCTATCTATCTATCTATCTATCTATCTATCTATCTATCTATCTATCTATCTATCTATCTATCTATCTGCCTACCTACTTATCTATATAATCTACCATCTGTCAATTAAATGGAAAAATTTCTGTATAATGTACATCAG
Source organism: Theropithecus gelada (assembly GCF_003255815.1). Lineage (NCBI taxonomy): Eukaryota > Metazoa > Chordata > Mammalia > Primates > Cercopithecidae > Theropithecus > Theropithecus gelada. The sequence continues at coordinate 129,378,733 of NC_037669.1, forward strand.
CATTCTACTTTGTTTCCATCAGGGTCCTGACTTAGGCACAAATATTTGAATATGTCCATTCGGTGCCTTTTGAAGCTCTGTCACCACTACTATTAAATTTCAGTCTGATTTTTAGCACAGTGTACTTTGCAGCTATAGGTGACAAGGAGATCTTTAAGTGCTCCCATGGAGGTATTCTGAAATCTACAGTGTGGCTTGCATTGATAGTTTGCTAATCTGATATTGCCCTTTCAGTGGTTCTAAACCGAATCTCAAGCCTTCCAACTCTAGTCCTTGTCATTGTCTTCGTCTTTATAATATTCAAGTGTAATTTCTACGTTATAGTTATAAACCAATGTTTCACCCTCCACCTTGCAGTATGCTTAATGTGTGGCTAAAACGTATGTCTATGTCCTAACTCCCTGAACCTGTGAATATTGATTTATGTGGTAAAATATGTGAGCAAGTTAAGGATCTTGAGAAGAGGAGTTTATACTGAATCATCTGTGTGAAGCTTAAATGGAATCATATGTGTCTTTGTAAAACAATAGCAGTGGTTGCTGGGACATAAGATGTACACAAAGAAGAAGGTCAAGTGAATGAAAGTTACAAGCCCAGGTACACAAAGGATTCTTAGCAGCCACCAGAGACCAAGAGGGAGCCATAGAACAGATTATATCCTGGAGACCTTAGAGAAAGCACAGCTGTGCCAATGTGTTGATTTTGGACTCCTGGCCTCCGAACTGTCACATAATAAATTTCTGTTGCTGTAAACCACCCAGTTTGTGGTAATCTGTTATGACAGCCTCAGGAAACTAACACGAATCTCATTGATTATTCCACCCGTGAGATTCTTAGCAATGTTAACGTCTCTACCTGTCAGGGGTTATTAGTACTCCCCTACCATCAATATCAATGGAGTCCTTATTACTATCTGACCTCTGGATGATCCATTTCCAAGATCCTGTCTTGACAGTTTGTTTTCTAAGGCTACTATGATATAAATTATCTCAATTTTTCTCTCCATCTTCCAAATGAGACTCTATGACAACTGTTTGCATGCAGGTAGTTTATGTAAGGATATTCTCCTAGGGACGAAGACTGGGGTGTCAGGGGAGAATAAAGTAGTAAAGCCAAACAAAGTCTGTATTACTCAATTGGTTTATGTTTTGGATCAATAAAGCTCAAACTCGCATGATCTTTTTGATGTGTCAACTTGGCCAGGCTACCATTCTAAGTTATTCAATCAAACATTAATCTAGCTGCTGCTGTGAAATGATTTTGTATATTTGATTAAAGTTTGTATCAGATGACTTAAGAAAGGGAGATTATTTTAGATAATATGGGTGAAAGTGATTCAATCAATTGAAAGATTTTTGAGAGCAGAAATGAGCCTTCCCTGAAGAAGAAAAAATTCTATCTATGAGCAGCAGCTTCAGCTTCTGCCTGAGAGTTCCAGCCTGCCCTTCCTGGGGGCTTGTTTAGCCAAGTTTGTTTAGCCATCCCCTCAATTACATAAACCAATTTCTTGAAAGAAATCTCTATCAGCCAAGCACGGTGGCTCACACTGGTAATCCCAGCACTTTGAGAGGCTGAGGTGGGTGGATCACGAGGTCAGGAGATTGAGACCATCCTGGCCAACATGGTGAATCCACATCTCTATTAAAAATATGAAAATTAGCTGGGTGTGGTGGTGTGTGCCTGTAGTCCCGGCTCCTGGGAAGGCTGAGGCAAGAGAATCACTTGAACCCGGGAGGTGGAGGTTGCAGTGAGCTGAGATTATGCCACTGCACTCCAGCCTGGCAACAGAGCAAGACTTCGTCAAAAAAAGAAAGAAAGAGAGAGACAGAGAGCGAGAGAAAGAAAGTAAAGAAATTTCTATCTACCATCTACCTATTTATCTAATCTATCTACCAGGTATCAATTAATCAATATATGTCTATCTATCTATTATCTATATATCTGTCATCTCTCTACATGTGTCTCCTACTTGTTCTGCTTATGTCTGTCTCCTACTTGTTTCTACAAGGAATTCTGTCCACAAAGTATAATTTAGTGGAAACATCAAGTTGTCAAACTTTATGTGCTTGTGTTAGTATGTCATAACATGAAGGGCAAAACAATAAAACAATCACTAAAAATCTGTATGTTCCCAGGAAAATTTTATTCTGCAATTTCTATAACTAATGCTTAATAATGAAAATAGGAGAGAAGGAAAATTTTACTTTTCTTACTTTACATATCTCTCTAACATTTTATATGTGCATATTTTTGAAATTCAAAAATAAAACAATATGAAATATTGTATAAATTATGAAATAATATAGCATTGTATTCTAAAAGATTTTAGTACTCACAATTTATCTTTTTTTTCTGATTATATTTTAAAAATAAAATAGAAGTTTTCTCAAGGTCACAAAGAAGAAAGCAATAGATCAGTGACTTGAACTCACATCTTCGAAAGCCCAAATTCATACTTTTTTAAAATCATGCACAGTTGTCGTTGTCAGTAACAGTAAATGACTTTCAAAATCACCTGCTTTTGAAAGGCTTTAAAATTACAAGAGAAAATTAAAACTAGTTTTTATAATTTAAATCTTTGATGTCTTCAGTATAAAATATTCAGATAAAGACAACCACACATTCAATTTTTCACTGACTGAATCAACTGCCTCTTCAGATGCTAACGGGAATTCATTAATTCTCAAATCCCCCAAATCCTAGAAAATTGGCATCAAATGTACATTATAGCTTAAATCATGAAGTTATCTCACTGTATTCTCATTACTTAGAAACTTCTAAGGCCATCACTGTACTACCCAATGATTTTTTAATTAAAACTATTTACTGCTGATCTTTTGTCTATAGAAATCAAGTGGAGAATAAAGATATTATTGAGGATTTTTCCAGATCAGACTTCTAAAACCCAGAATGACTTATATTAACTAAAATGTATTTTCTTTTATAGAGAATTTATTATGGAATTAGCAGATATCTTGAAGAGACAAACAAAAGCTGTTTAAAAGTGGACCATACACATGACGCTTATGCATCTCAGTGCAATCTTCAAAAATAAATAACACAATGGAAGTTATATACACACATTATTAAATGTAATGATGAGTCTGTTAGCAGCGGAACATATTCCAGTCAGAAGACACCAAAGTACGTTACCAGTTGCAAATCCATATGCGTCAGCAGCAACCTCAATTCTAGCCTCCCCAGAAGAAAGAATTCAACTGAGGGGAATAAGGTAGAAGGAGAGATCAAGACAAGTTTTACAGCAGGAACAAAATTTTATTAAAAAGCTTTAGATCATGTATGAAAGGAAGCAAAATCACTTAGAAGTGGGTCAAGCGGGTAACTTGAGAGATCACGTGTGCTGTTTGACCTTTGACTTGGGTTTTATATGTTGGCATAACGTCTGAGACTATGCATTCCTTCTCCCCTGAGTCTTCCCTTGGGGTAGGCTGTTCACATATGCAGTAGCCTGCAAGCATTTGGGAGGGAAACATGTGCAGTGTATTTACTGGAGTTACATGCATACTCATTTGAAGCATTCTTCCGTTATGAGTCAAAAGTCCCTAGAAGATTGTAGACCAGAAAAACACCATTTTGTCTCCTAATTAGGCTGCTTGATCCAACTGGCCCAACTCCTGAGATCTTTTTGGGAAGCTGCTGATCACCGGTTTCAGGTTTTTTCTATCTATTGCAAGAATGCCTTTTCCTGGTGCTGGCTGCAACCAATTATTATTTTAGAGAGACAGTTAACCACCTGACCCTCACCTGATGGTCGCCTGACCCTCGGGAGTCCTCTCCTGTCCTGCTCGTGCTTGACTAGCTACTGACAGTAACAAGTTCAATTAATGCCCCTCTTGAATGTATGTATGTGATCAAGTGCTAAACTAATGCTAAAAGTTACCTGTTCTTGTTTGATATAATTTAGTGTTATAAAAGGAGTAACAAGGCTATATGTAACTTTTGAACAAAAACTGAAAAACTACTTAAGCAAAATAATTTAAAATGTAAAATATAGTGCACTGGGTAATGTTTCTTCAATTCAAAATGTTGCATTCCTCTCTCCCTCTCTCTCTGTTTCTTTCTGTCTCTCCACCTCTCTCTTGCCTACAGAGGTTCAGTCCATCTTTAAGACAACACTTTTACTGATTCCTAAGTGAGAATAAAGATGAGTGAAAATTAACATCAATTGGTGTTAGTGAACTACCATTTCCTGGTGAAGGCTTGTATCAATTTTCCTTGCTAAAACAAAACTAATCAAATTAGCAGACCTTAATTTATGCACTCAAAATTGAATACATTAATCCTGGTATATCACAGAGAGAACCACTGGTATGGAATTTCTTTGATTTCATTGGAATATTTAGAATAAAATTAGCAGAAATAATTTAAACATCAGTTCTTCTATTGGAATGCAAAATACAGGTAGGTTAGTAAGTACAGTCACAATAGCAAATGCAAGTATATTACTCAACTTCCTGCTGTTCATAAAAGGATCATCACTCAAACTCCAGGGTGATTTCTCCTGGGTACCTTTAAACTATATCCTTACCAACCTTTATTTCTGTTTCATTTTTCTCTCCTTGGAAATGCTACTGCTTCTTAGATTTGCAGCCTTCCTAATTTCCATCCTCTGCTTTCTGCTTGATCATGGGGTCTACTGGGACTCTCTTTGCTATCTACTTTTCTTCTCCAACTGAAATAGAACATTCTGAATTACTGACCTCTTCACTCCTAAATGAAATTCGCTCATTTAAAATGCTACCAGTGGTGAACTCCAACTTATTATCCCACAAACTGCTAAGCCTAAATAATCACTGAAACTGTATAAGTCTTTTGAAAGCATCATATCAGAATTTCACTGCTGTGGGATACACAGCAGCTGGAAACTGAAACAAATTCCATTTAAAATATAACAACATGAGGTGGGAAAAAAATCACAAAAAAGAAAATGAATGCTTAAAACTTTATGTGGTCCAAGTCTCCAATGATCTGCAATTTTTGTTACACTGACAAAAGCTCAGTCAAGCGAAAAAATGTTACTGGTGACATTTGTTTCTGATTTGTTTGTTCTTTGTCACCTGTCACCAAAGCACAGTGAAACCACATCATTTTCCCTGAAGAACAGCATGTTTCCAGAATTGTTTTACACTAGTCACCATGATATAGTCAATGCTACTCCATGGTATTGCAAAAGGCTACCAAAAATATATTAACAGTAAAATAAATAAAATTTAAAACTAACAACAAATTTGCTCCTGTTTGTGTCTGAAAGCTTTCCAAGATTAAGGCAGCACATCAGCATAGCAATTATTAAATAAATGAAGCCAAATAAAGTAGTGGACATAACAATTAAATACTCTTTCATATATACTTTATTGCTTAAGTACTACCCAGCAAAGATTTCATTATTTTTTATTCCAAATATTTAGTAGCAACTTGTTTTATGTCACCTTGTCAGGTACCTTGAGCAATATGTTCCACAGGGGTACTTACTTAGATATCTGTGGCACAGTGCATAATGCTATATTGTTTATTATTATTATTATTATTATTTTTTTTTTTTGAGACAGAGTCTTGCCCTGTCGCCCAGGTTGGAGTGCAATGGCGCGATCTCAGTTCACTGCAACCTCCGCCTCCCAGATTCAAGTGATTCTCCTGTCTCGGCCTCCTGAGTAGCTGGGATTACAGGTGCATACCACCATGCTGGGCTAATTTTTGTATTTTTAGTAGAGACGGGGTTACACCATGTTGGTCAGGCTGATCTTGAACTCCTGACCTTGTGATTTGCCCACCTCGGCCTCCAAAAGTGTTGGGATTGCAGGCGTGAGCCACCACGTCTGGCTCATATTGTTTATTGAATTGAAATGATTAAGCCCTCCTGTTATGGTCTAGGGAAGTGGGGGATGAGTGAAGAGTTGAGGGGCACAAACTTCATTGAGGAAATACTGTTGTAAATGTCAAGGTCCTACTAAGAGTTTCAATTTCAATAAACATATTTTCTTGTCATTACCTTTAAAAAGATTGTTCTAAATGTAAACAATTGTTCTAAATCGTTCTAAATGTAAGGAGAAGTTAAGTAACTACACTCACAATTTCATGATGGACAATATTGATAAAAGCAGGCAATGCTATATGTATATATATATTTTTAATGAGATAGGTCTTGCTCTGTCACCCCATTCGGTGAGCAGTTGTGCTGTTACAATTCACTACAGTCTCGGTTTCCCAGGCTCTAGTGATCATCCTACTTCAGCATCCTAAGTAGCAGGAAATGCAGGTATGCACCACTATTCCTAGTGGTTTTTTTTTTTTTTTTTTTTTTTTTTTTTTGGTGGGGGGAGACGGGGTTTTGTCATGTTGCCCAGGCTGGCCTCTAACTCCTGGGCTCAAGACATCTGCCCACCTCAGCCTTCTAAACTAATAACACTTTTTGTTATATTTTTAAAGTTTTTTTTTTTTTTTAAGGTTTTTTTTTTTTTTTAATCCTACTTTCCTTCTCCTTTCTTTAAGTCTGTACCTCTTTCTACGTAGATGTGCATTGTGGTTTATTAAATCTTTTTATACAATACATCTTTACAATAGCTACTTTGATCTATGTGTATTCTTGAATAACTTACTCTTATGTATTTAAGATTCCTGTCATCTTGACCTCTAAATATTAATCTTTTGATGTATTTTTATTCAAAACTTTATGAGACTCTTATATTCATGTTTATAACGTATTTATTTAACATACCTGTTATTAGTCATTCTAACATACTAATCTAATGTTAAACACATGTATCAATTTATTGTGATGGCATCACCTCAATTTTATATTAATATCTGTACACTTAGGAAAACTCTAGCTGGATGTCTTTAAATTTTGACATACTTTTTTTGTTAAACTTCAACTTTTATTTTTGATTTGGGGGTATATGTGAAGGCTTGTTACAAGAGTATGTTGCATGATGCTGCAGTTTGGGGTAGAATTAAACCAGTCACACAGGTAGTGAGTATGGTACTTAGTAGGTAGTTTTTCAACCCTTGCTCCCTCCTTGTCTCCAATATCTATTGTTCCTATTCTTATGTCCATGTGTACCCAACATTTACCTCCCATATACAAATAGAAGCGTGGTATTTGGATTTGTTTCTGTGTTAGTTCATTTAGGAAAATGGCTTCTAGCTCCATCCATGTTGCTGCAAAGGACATGATTTCATTATTTTTTGCAGCTGCATAATATCCCATGGTGTATTTGTACCACATTTTTAAATCAAATCCACCATTGATGGACCCATAAGTTAATTCCATGTCTTTGCAATTGTGAATAGGATTGTGATGAATACACAAGTGCATGCATCTTTTTGGTAGAATGATTTATTTTTCTTTGGTTATATACTCAGCAATGGAATTGCAGGGTTGAATGATAGTTTGATTTTTAGTTCTTGGAGAAATTTCCAAGATGCTTTCTACAGTGGATAAAATAATTTTACATTCCCACCAACATTGTGTAAGCATTCCCTTTTCTCCACAACCTTGCCAAGATCTGTTATAGTTTTACTTTTTAATGATAGCCATTCTGACTGGTGTAAGAATATATCTCATTGTGGTTTTAATATTAGACTTTTGCCAGAGGAATAGAATGCCAAATATTTTGTCCAATTTTATAGGTTGTCTGTTTATTCTATTGATAGCCTGTATTAGTCCATTCTCACACTGCTATGAAGAAATACACGAGACTGGGTAATTGATAATGGAAAGAGGTTTAATTGACTCACAAATCCACATGACTGGGGAGGTCTCAGGAAACTTACAATCATGGCAGAAGGGAAAAAGCCCCTTATAAAACCATTAGATCTTGTGAGAACTCACTATCACGAGATTAGCATAAGGGTAACCACTCACATGATTCAATTACTGGATCCCACTGGATCCCTCTCATGACACATGGGATTATGGGAACTACAATTCAAGATGAAATTTCAGTGGAGACACAGCCAAACAATATCAGAGGCTTTTGCTGTGAAGAAGCTCTCTAGTTTAATTAGGTCTCACTTGATGGCTCTTATTATTTTGGACATGTGCCTTCAAACATGAGACATGTTTCTCCTAGTTTTTTGAGAGTTTTTAACATGAAGAGATGTTGGATTTTATCAAAAACGTTTTCTGTGTCTATTGAGATGATCACATGGTTTTTGTTTTTAATTCTATCTATGTGGTGGATTATTTTTATTTATTTGTGTATGTTAAAACAACCTTGCATCCCAGAAATAAAGCCTCCTTGATAATGATGAAATAACTTTTCGATATGCTGCTATATTCAGTGTGCTAGTGTTTTGTTAAGGATTTGTGCATCTATATTTATCAAAGATATAGACCGGCATATATCTTTTTTCACCGCCTCTTTGCCAGATTTTGGAATTAGAATGATGCCAGTTTTGTTAAATGAGTTACAGAGAAGTCCCTCCTCCTCACTTTTTTAGTATAATTTCAGCAGGATTGGTACCACCTTCTCTTAGTACCTCTTTATGTGGTAGAATTCAGTTGTGAATCCATCTAGTCTAGGGTTTATTTTATTTGGTAAGTTTTTTATTACTGATTCATTTTGGAACTCATTATTTGTCTGTTAAGGGTTTTAATTTTTTCCTGATTCAATCTTGGGAGGTTGTATGTTTCCAGGAATTTATCCATTTCCTCTAGATTACCTAGTTTGTACGCCAAGAAGTGTTCATATTAGTCTCTGAGGATTTTTTTTTATCATGAGATTAGTTGTAATTGATATAATTTTAAACTCACCAGAAATTTTTCTAGAATAATACAGGAAACTCTCAAAAGACCTTTTTCATAGATCTGCTTTATTTTTTAATTTTTATATTTATTTATATATTTATTTACTTATTTATTGACAGAGACTCACCCTGTCACCAGGCTTGAGTACAGTGGCATAATGCCAGCTCACTGCAACCTCCACCTCCCGGGTTCAAGCGATTCTTCTGCTTCAGTCTCCTGAGGAGCTGGAATTATAGGTGTGCACCACCATGTCTGGTTAATTTTTGTATTTTTAGTAGAGATGGGATTTTACCATGTTGGCCAAGATGGTCTCAATCTCTTGACTTCGTTATCTGCCCACCTCGGCCCCCCAAAGTGCTGGGATTACAGGCATGAGCCTCTATACCCGGCCAGATCTGCCAATTTTTAATATTTTGTAATATTTGCTTTTTCACTCTCTACAATATATTATAAACATTTTTAAAATAAAACGCAAATATCATGTCTATACTCCAAATTATTCAGTATTTCCTAAAAAAGAATCCCAACCAGATTACAATTATGAAAATTGTAAAATTCAAAGACACAATAGTAGTCTAAGATCATACAGTTTTCCAATAATGTACTTTATAGATATATTTATCTTGCCAAGATCTAATCTGGGACCAAACATTGCATTTAGTTGCCTTGTCTCTTCAGTTTCCTTTAGTTTAGATCTGTTTGTAAATCTTTTGCTATTCTTCTTTTGATATTTTTGAAGAATATGGGTTAGTTATTTAGAAGACTGTTCTTTAATTTGTGTGTTTTTGATGTTTTCTCATGGCTGTATTTAGGTTATGCATTTGGGACAGGTTTACCACTTAAATAATAACCTATTATGTCTGGAATTGGTTCCTTCTGGCGGGTTCTTGGTCTCACCGACTTCAAGAATGAAGCTGTGGCCCCTCACAGTGAGTGTTACAGTTCTTAAAGATGGTGTGTCTGGAGTTTGTTCCTTCAGATATTCAGACATTTATGGAGTTGCTTCCTTCTGGTGGGTTTGCTGTCTTGCTGACTTCAGGAGTGAAGCCACAGAGTGTTACAGAAGCAGTGAGCGTTACAACTCTTAAAGGTGGTGTGGACCCAGAGAGTGAGCAGAAGCAAGATTTATTGTGAAGCGCCAAAGAACAAAGCTTCCACAGCATGGAAGGGGACCCCAGTGGGTTACTGCTGCTGGCTCGAGTGGCCAGCTTTTATTACCTTATTTGGCCCTGCCCACATCCTGCTGATTGGTTCATTTTACAGAGTGCTGATTGGTCCATTTTACAGAGTGCTGATTGGTGCTTTTACAATCCTTTAGCTAGACACAAAAGTTCTCCAAGTCCTCACCTGACCCAGACACCCAGCTGGCTTTACCCCTCAATCACCCCTCTAAATAGGACACCCCAACTGCTGTCAAGAATTGGGCAATGACCACACTAGCTAATTCCTGCTGGATATGGGCAAAGAAGGGGCCCTGCAAGTTGTAGTGTCCTCCAGAGGGGAACTTTTTAGGCCAGTAAAAGGGCCATCAGGTATGTCCAGGGGTCCTCAGTAGAAGTTGTTAGTTGAGATCATTTGGGGTTCCATTTGAAAGATTATCTGTAGCTTGATAGCTTTGATCCTAGAGAAAATGAATTTGACAAAGAGGTTAAAAATACACGGCCCAAAGGCGAGTAATAGTAAGATGGCCATGTCGCCCAACTCCAGAGGTTGGTATAAGAATTTGAAAGGTGCTGTCTGATTTCAGAAGCCTTTTCTTATAAATGCCAGGTGGCATCTCATACTGTCCCTGACTGGTTAGTGTAAAAACAACACTCTTCCCCTAAGAAAGTGAAGAGTCCTCTTTTCTCAGCAGTGAGGAGGTCTAGGCCTCAGCGGTTTTGGAGAGTCACTACTGCTAAAGAGTCTATTTGGGATTGTAGAATAAGGATAGATTTTGTTATTTCTTGCAAACTGTTTGAGAAATCCTTTGGGAATGTGTGGTAGTAGGATAATACATGCTACACTATTAACTTTTAGCAAACTTTACTTTTGTTGAAAACCTTACAAGATTTTAATTTTAATTTTTCTTTGCTATTAATAAAACCTTGTTCAGTCCATATTAACTTAGAATTGGTATAGATGGCTCCTTCATGATTCTGTAAGTACTTTAATGTTTGGCTGAGTGCAAACAGCTAGCACGTTTGAGCAGACCAATTATTAAGCAATTTTCCTAACTACTTCTACAAGAGTTTCCTTATACTTATTGAATACCCATTGTGTCTTTTTCCCTTAATCACTCAGGAGGAACCATCTATCATCCTGTCCTGAAGGGAGTTCCTCCTAGATCTGGTCGGAACTTTGTATGGTAATTAATTAAGATTTTGATTCCCTGTTAGGAAATCTGCTGCGTTTAAGGATTTTTGATAGGAAGGCTTTGGGTTGTCAGTGGCCTCAGTGCTTTCTGGCTATGCCCTTGTTTACACTGACAACAAGGTGGTATTGGAGTGTTATAGGGTCTGTTTACACTGACAACAAGGTGGTATTGGAGTGTTACAGGGTCCTTGAAGAAGACATTCAATTATCAACTATAGGTTTTAAATTTACCCTGGCTTTTAAAATAATAGACTACACTGTTTTTTCTTTACTGCTTCCATGTCTTTTTCTCTCTGACTCCTTCTTTGTCTGTCTCTTCCTCTCTCCTTCTCTCTTTCACTTTTTGTCTCTCTGTCTCTTCCTCTCTCTATCTCTCTCTTTCTGTCTTCCCTACCTCCTTTTCTTTCTGACTCCCTCTTTGTCTCTGTCACTTCCTCTCTTTCTCTCCCTCACTTCCTTTCTGCTGGTCTTTCCCTGCCTCTGTCAGTTGCTTATGTTGTGGTTCTCCCCTCTCCTTCCCCTTTTTGTGGCTTTAGCAGTTTAAGACTGTTACCTCCTTGGGTTTTTTCACTGCATACAATAACTCTGTGGTTTCCTTGTGATATTTAATGGGGATTCCCCCAGAATTTAGGAAGTCCCTTTCTTTCCATATTGCAGCATGGGCATGTAGGATTAGATAAGCATACTTACTACATGTAGCAAAGTCTCCCAATTACAACTGAGGACGTGGGTGAAATACCTGGTTACAGGCTGTGAAAGCATTCCTTGGATGGTAACAGACCTTGAGGACAGCTATCCAGGACAGGAGATTAACACCGCGAAAGCTGTGCCGGTGTCCAGGAGGAAGTCAATTTCCTGACCCTCAATGGTTAAACATACCCAGGGCTCAGTGAGGGTGATGACATGAGCTGGCACTTGTCCCGGGCACCCTCAGTCCTGTCGTTTGATCATCTGGTTGGGAGCTTCTGGCCCAGAGAACCTTTGCTCTCTGGGGAAGTGCACCTTCCAGTGATTGCTTCGGCACAGTGGACATTGGCAAAGGGGCAGCTTGTTTCTCGTTGAACAAATTTTTTTAAAGTGTCCTTGCAAACCACACTGATAACAAGCCCTACCAGATGATTGGCCTGCTCTAATTTCTGTCTTCCCTGAAACAGCAAGGTTTGTTTGTCTGAGGGTTATGACTAAGGCTGTGGCCTTTCTCAGATCTTGCTTTTCCTTTTGGGCCTGGTCTTCTTTATCCCTATTATAGAACACCGAGGTTGCCAGGTTTAATAATGCCTCCACATTTTGTTCAGGGCCCAGGGGTCACTTTTGGAGCTTTCTTCTGATAGCTGCAGCTGACTGGGTAATAAACTTTTCTTTTAGGATCAACTGACCCTCGAGTGAGTCAAGTGACAGAGGAGTATATTTTCTTAAGGTCTCCCACAGATGCTCGAGGAAGGCAGAAGGATTTTCTTCCTTTCCCTGAGTTATGGTGGACATCATTGAATAATTCATGGAATTTTTCCTAATTCTCCTTAGTCCTTCTGGAACACAGGTCAGCAGGTGTTTGCAAATCCAGTCCCCATTATCTGAGTTGAGGTCCCAGTGGGGATCCTTACTGAGAATGACTTGCTGACCAGTAGGGAATTTGTCCCTTTTTTGAGCTGTCATTTTATAATTTACTTGACTAAGATACCAGGCATCTTCAAACTCTTGGGCTGCAGCTAAAGCCACATTATTTTCATTAAAGGCCAGGGTTTGATCTAACAATAGGATGACATCTCTCCAAGTGAGATCAAAGGTTTGCCCTAGACCCTGTAGGACATCTACGTACCTATCAGAATAATCTGAAAACTTCCCCAGGTCTGCCTTGATCTGCTTTAAATCAGAGAGGGAGAAGGGGACATGTACCCTGGTTGGGCCAAATTCCCCTCCTGCTACAGCTTGAAGGGGACATAACCGATAGTCTGGGGGTTTTTGTGGTACTTTGGAGATTTCTTTGCTTATTTCCTTTTGGGTGGGGGAGATTAGAAGAGGATTAGCATTAATAGGAAGGGGAGCTATAGGGAGGCTAGGATATGGGGGTAAGCTGAGAGGTCCTCCTGTGGGAGGTAAATGCAAGCTTTGCATAGTTGTGGATTCTCCTTTAATGAAAATAAAGCTTGGACATAAGGTATTTCACTCCATTTGCCTTCCCTCTTACAGAAAAAGTCAATCTGCAGGATAGTATTGTAATTTATATTTCCCTCAGGTGGCCATTTTTCTCCATCAGAGAGAGAATATTGGGGCCAGGCCATAGTTCAGAAAAAAATGAGCCATCTCTTTTTCAGGGTTTACAGGTCAAATTGGTCCCAATGGCTTAGGATGCATTTCAAGGGTGAGCCTGTTGATGCCTGAGTGTTTCCCATCTGAAAGACAAAACTTCTTGTGGTTTTGTTTTGTTTGTTTCTCTCCCTGCCCAAGAACCTGCAATGGTCCCTGGACCCTGCTGCTCAGAATAGTTGCACTCACTAACACAGCAGCAGAAACACCTCTTGCCCAAGAACCCACAATGGTCCCTGGACCCTGCTGATCAGAATAGTTGCACTCACTGATGCAGTAGCAGAAACAGTAGTTTTCCTCCAAGACTACAAGGAGGACCGAGGAAGGTCAGATTTAGTGGTCCTCACCCACTCATTGTTGAAAACCTGCACCCTTGCCTGTCCTCCTAGACCACCAAGAAGACCGAGAAAAATCAGATTTAGTGGCCCTTATGGACACATTTTCAAATACCTGTTAGAGTCCTGAGTATTCTCCTGTTAGTACTGGGACTTGACCCCTGTCCTATAGAGATGTTATACCCCGAAAATGAAGTGAATGGCCATACCCTGAGGGAGAGAAGGGACCTCCAGGGTTGGAAGAGTGATGCCTTTTGTCCTCACTTGAATAGGAAGGATATAATTTCTGAGGCTCCCCATATCCTAGCTTCAGGAATAGCTTTTGTTAGGCCTGTTAGTCTGAGGAGGGATCCTAAAATTCCAGATAGTCCCCCCTACCATGGGGCTTTGGGCAAAAATTATGTCTTTCTGATTGGTGAGCCTGGGTGCCTAAAGAAGGGAATAGAGTCCTGGAGTTTATACAGAAATCATTGTTAGCAGAGAAACTAGAAAAGCACCAGAGACAGGGGGTGGTTTTTGGAATGGGGACTAGCCTCGGAGAAGAGGTGAGAGGAAATTTGTCTGACAAGCATTACGACCCAGGAGGCAAGGATCAGGATAGACAGGACAGATGGGCAAGTCTCTCTAGGGCGACATGCCTTTGAGAGTTCTGCTCATGGCTGCAGAGTCAACCAACTTGTTGTCGGGACCTCAGAGCTGAATGGCTTTCCTCTCTGTCGACCCTTGGCTCAGCCCAGAAGTACAGGAAAAGTGGAAGCTGGTTCCAGGCAAACCAACACTCCCAACTCCAAAGAGTTGGGGGTTGTTAGAGAGCCCTTTCTCAGAAAGCCTGACACCCGTGTCTTTTGTCCGGCAGCTGCACTCATCACTTTTAACTGGCTGACAGGTGCCCGGTATTTAGTCCTCAAATTCTAAGGAAAAATAGGACAGAATAGCAAGCAAAAGGGGTCCAATGGTGCTGACTGCTTGGCAATTGTCCCTTCATGGTCACCAAAATGTGTTGGAATTGGTTCCTTCCGGTGGGTTCTTGGTCTCACTGACTTCAAGAATGAAGCCTTGGACCGTCGCGGTGAGTGTTACAGTTCTTAAAGATGGTGTGCCCGGAGTTTGTTCCTTCAGATGTTCAGATGTGTCTGGAGTTTCTTCCTTCCGGTGGGTTTGTGGTCTCACTGACTTCAGGAGTGAAGCTGCAGACCTTCGTGGTGAGTGTTACAGCTCTTAAAGGTAGTGCGTGCCAGATGCGGTGGCTCAAGCCTGTAATCCCACCACTTTGGGAGGCCAAGACGGGTGGATCACGAGGTCAGGAGATCGAGACCATCCTGGCTAACACGGTGAAACCCCATCTCTACTAAGAAATACAAAAAACTAGCCAGGCGAGGTGGCAGCTGCCTGTAGTCCCAGCTACTGGGGAGGCTGAGGCCGGAGAATGGCGTGAACCCGGGAGGCGGAGCTTGCAGTGAGCTGAGGTCTGGTCACTGCACTCCAGCCTGGGCGACAGAGCGAGACTCCGCCTCAAAAAGAAAAAAAAAAAAGAAAAAAAAAATGGTGGTGCGGACCCAAACTGTGAGCAGAAGCAAGATTTACTATGAAGAGCGAAAGAATAAAGCTTCCACAGTGTGGAAGGGGACCTGAGCGGGTTACTGCTGCTGGCTCAGGTGACTAGCTTTAATTCCCTTATTTGGCCCTACCCACATCCTGCTGATGCATCCATTTTACAGAGCGCTGATTGGTCCATTTTATAGAGTGCTGATTAGTCCATTTCACAGAGTGCAGATTGGTGTGTTTACAATCCTTTAGCTAGACACAGAGCACTGATTGGTGCATTTACAATCCTTTAGTTAGACACAAAAGTTCTCCAAGTTCCCACCTGAACCAGAAGCCCAGCTGGCTTCACCTCTCAATGTCTTCCCCAGTGCATTATTTCAGAAGGCACATTATTGCCCAGCATGGGTGATGTTGACATTGAGCACTTGAAGCAGCATCTACAAAGTTTTTCTGTAAAGTTATTATTTCTTTTTTTTTTTTTTTTTTTTGAGACGGAGTCTCGCTCTCTCTCCCGAGCTGGAGTGCAGTGGCCAGATCTCAGCTCACTGCAAGCTCTGCCTCCGGGGTTCACGCCATTCTCCTGCCTCAGCCTCCCGAGTAGCTGGGACTACAGGCACCCGCCACCTTGCCTGGCTAGTTTTTTTTGTATTTTTTTTTTTAGTAGAGACGGGGTTTCACCATATTCGCCAGGATGGTCTCGATCTCCTGACCTCGTGATCCGCCCATCTCGGCCTCCCAAAGTGCTGGGATTACAGGCTTGAGCCACCGCGCCCGGCCAAGTTATTATTTCTTCTTTTGTAATTAATAAGCAATTTCCTGTGAAAAACTATAAGTGCATAAATATACTCCTTCTTATCAATGTTTTACTGGATATCTTATTCATTGATGATTTTCCAACTTCAACTACTATATGTATTAGTTTCCACTCAACTATAAAAAGAGCTTTTATTTTTGTGCCATTTATTTATTCATTATATCAATATGATTTCGTAACTTCTTATTTATTTCAATTAGTTATTAAAATTTGGTTATTTAATGTTTGAATTGTCCCAAATTTGTCTGTTGAAGTCTCTATACATTAAACTTTGTGTCCTTTTGACAGGTCCTTATATCTCTTTAGGCAGTTCTTTACTTTCTAGTGCTAAATTAAGTACCAGGTTCATCTTATGCTTTGCCAGCCACATGCCTGTAACCACCTGTTACTCTTGGTTCATTTTCGTGTTGATGAATTGTATTTAGAAAACAAGTGTTGTATGCTCATTGCCATTGAAATAGCATTCTTTTTAGGTCTTTTTAGTAGACAGAGATAGAAGAAGATACATATGAACACACACATACACACACACATAGATTGTGTGTATCATGAGTCTGTAACAATGCCTCCAACTGCAATGCTACAATATATATTTAATGCTAGCACTTCTACTTCTGTATTTTAACTCCTCTTACCACATTAAGAAAAATGACTTTTATTATCATCAGTACATTTACTCATTTCCTCAAGCTTAGTATAATAAATGGTAGTTTTAGAAATGCTGACATATCTCATCAAAAAAAGTAAACTTACTAATTGAATACCCATTTTCATCATTTTAGGTAAAAATAATATAAAGTGAAATGAACAAATGCAATTCAGTGAATTTTGAATTGTGCCCTTACTTGGCTAACCCACACCTCAATCAATATACACAAATGTTTCATACCAGAAAGTTTCCTCATAACCCTTCTGATTTTTTAAATCATAGACTAATTTTGTGATATTATATAAATAGAATCACAGAGTGTGTGCAGTTTTATCTTCTCAGTTTCAGTGTAATACTTTTTGAATTATTTCTGGTATTGTTCTTATCAGTAATTTGTTCTTTTTTAACTGTATGAAACTATTAATAAATTACCAGATTCCAGATTGAGTCTGAAACCAAATGAGAAAATATTGTATATGAATCAGCTATAGAAGAGGTGAAAGAGGGAAGTCAACTTGGCCATCAAAATTTTTGTCATCAGTGATTGGTACTATAGAGTTAACTTTTACTGAAATGAAGATAACAATGAGATGAACAGGCTGGAGCTCAGATGTGGGCACATATATTTTGAGATACTTGTTAGAAAAACAATTATAATAGTAGTGTTTCCAGAATTAGTGAGTTCTTGGTCTTGCTGACCTCAAGAATAAAGCTGTGGACCCTCACAATGCATGTTACAGTTCTTAAAGACTGTGTGTCTGGTGTTTGTTCCTTCAGCTGTTCAGATGTGTCTGCAGTTTCTTCCTTCTGGTAGGTTTGTAGTCTTCCTTGCCTCAGGAGTGAAGCTGCAGACCTTCACAGTGAGTGTTACAGCTCATAAAGGTGGTGTGGACCCAAAAACAGAGCACCAACGAGATTTATTGCAAAGAGCCAAAGAACAAAGCCTCCAAACCCTGGAAGAGAACCGGAGTGGGTTACCGCGATGGTGCAGGTGTCCTGCTTTTATTCCCTTATCCGGCCCCACCCACATCCTGCTGATTGGTCCATTTTACAGAGAGCTGATTGGTCCATTTTGCAGACAGCTTATTGGTTCATTTTACAGAGAGCTGTTGGGTCCGTTTTACAGAGAGCTGATTGGTCCATTTTGACAGAGTGCTGATTGTTGCATTTACAAATCTTTAGCTAGACACAGAGTGCTGATTGGTGCATTTACAGTCCTTTAGCTAGACGGAAAAGTTCTCCAAGTACCCTCCCCTCCCAAAGCCCAACTGGCTTCACCTCTCACTGGAACTCCTGTAGGACTTTGCAGTACATAACCTGGGCTCTCTGGCAACCCAGAGGGAGCTGTCCCAGACAACCAAGAGGAAAAGAGAGGAAGGGAGAAAGAGAGGGAGACCCGCCATGGTGACCAGCAATCCCACAAAGAGGGAACTGTGGTCCACGCACAGAATTCAGCCTCCGATCAAGGTCAGCCGGTGCTGGTCGGCTATGCCAAGTGGAGGGCTTGTGGAGCCCATGCTTACCCGGAACCCGCGCGGGCCAGTGAGCACCATGGGCAGCCCCAGCTCCCACACGCGCCTTTCTCTTCACACTTGCCTGCAAGCAGAGGGAGCCGGCTCTGTCCTGGCCAGCCCCAGAGAGGGACCATCACAGTGCTGTGGCAGGCTGCAGGGCTCCTCCAGAGCGGTCTGAGTGCATGAAGAGGCCAAGGAGGTGCTGAGAAGGAGCGAGGGCTGCTAGCACGTTGTCACCTCTCAGTAGGGTATATTTTTATTTGTTTCAGAAGTTGAGAGAAATAAGAGCATGCTGGAGAAAAGGCTTCATTGTAGAACACCAAAGTTTGTATTGATCTTTTTAATTTTGCTGTTTTTTTTCCTAAGTTCTTATAATGAACACTTCACTTATTGTTTTCAGAATTTTATCATTCCTGATGTACACAACTGATATGAAGTACTCCATTAGCTTAATCCCATGTGTGTTTTAGATAATTGTTGTATTTTCTAATTTTAATCATTCTTTATTGTAGCATCATTAGTTATGTAAAGTGAAATGTTTTTAAAATTTGAAAACAGTTTTTGTCAAGTTATCTCTTGTTATTTTTAGTTTCTCTCACTATGATCAGAGAGACAGGATTCTATAATTTCCATTTTCTGATGTTTATTGAAACTTTATGACAAAGACCATGATTAATTTTTAGAAGTACTAAATAACTTCTTGCAAATAATTTATATTATTCCACATTTGGGGAACCAGATTATAAATATATTGTGTACATTAAGTGAGCAGAGACCAGTAGTACTAGTAGAAAATGTTAAACTATATTAATTTCAGTCCCAAAGAAGAAAACATCAGCACTTTTACAGATGTGCTAGACAAAATCCTTTGGATTAGTAATAGAATTCTTGGAATTTTGAAAAGAAATATAGTTTCTCAGCTACAGGTTACATTCTCAACCTCTTTTGCAGCTATGTATTGCCATGATAGCAATTTTAAACCGATGAGATATGAAAGGATGTGATATGTGAAACTTCCTTGATAGACTGCTGGCCCTAGATTTTCTCACAGCCAATCCTGTTGTCTGAGAAGGTGTTAATTGGAGGTAAACACTTTTGATGCAAAGATAGAAGTCACACACTCAGAATGCAACGAATTACCTAATTGACTCAGAGTCCACAATCTAGGTCTGTGAATTAATGGCTCAAGTCTAGGTATTAGGTAAGTCATGAAATTTCCACACTTGATTTTAATAAAATGCTCATCTATGTCAAAGATGTCTGGTGTGTCAAAACATTCTGATTATTACCAGCCTTGCTGCCCATTTTGATGACTATGCTGACCTAATTTCTCATGGTTATATGAAGTCTGCAAACCTAGAATCCTATCATCTTACTAAAGTTTAAGAGCTCATTGCAATACCAATATCTTTATCTATAACTCTGGCTTCCAGAGAATAGCCAATATAGAGGTTTTCAAGGATGTTGGTACTTCCTACACAAACGTCTTTACTCAAGGTATTGGTGGGGGAACTGTCCTCTGGATACTCCCAGGAGACATTGTTAAGTGATATGAAGCAGGACATATATAATGAATTTGCTCTTACACTCTTATCATTTAAAACCTTTAGATTCCTTCCATTACAGTATAACAAGGACATGATGAAATCTCAACTTTATTTGATGTAGGTCATTTTTGATCCCAGGTTTCATTCAAACAAATGAATAACATGTTATAGTCAATTTCATATGCTCAAGATAACAGATTTGATATTGTTAATGGCTCAAAGTTATTGTTCAGCATTTTTGCTAATTGTATTAATATCAGTAACATCAGTTATATGCAACAATATTTTTTTTTCATTCCTGATATAACATTCTTCCTTTGTTTTTTTTGTTTGTTTGTTTTGTTTTTTGGTTTTTTTTTTTTTTGAGATGGAGTCTTGCTCCCATCACGCAGGCTGGAGTGCAATGCAGCGATCTTAGCTCACTGCAACCTGTGCCTCCCAGGTTCAAGCTATTCTCCTTCCTTAGCCTCCTGAGTAGCTAGGATTACAGGAGTGTGCCACCACACTCCTGTACACCACTTTTGTATTTTTAGTAGAGACAGGATTTTGCCATGTTGGCCAGATTGTTCTCGAACTCCTGGCTTCAGGTGATCCACCTGCCTTGGCCTCCCAAAGTGCTAGAATTACAGGCATGAGCCACCGCACCTGTTCATAACACTCTTAGAAATTATTCTCACCCATATTCGTCAGGTAATATAGCCAACAACATTATACCATTCTTCAGTGTACATGGGGCATCCTGTCAATTTAGGCTGACAAAAATAAGTCATCCTTTTGCAGTATGCTGGGATTTGAGTCTAAATATGAGTCTGAAAGCAGGAAAAAAGTTAAGGATATTGGAAACGAATATTGGCGTCTACCTAAAAGGCTACTCTATTAGGTGAAATCACCTCACAGATGTCAAGCAAGATTTAGCTAATCCTCTAAATGGGGAGGAATGGCTATTTCTATTGGCAAGGGAAGCTCAGAGGGAATTTCAAGGTCTTTTTACTCATTAGAATCCACCCAAATGTCTACACTGTAATTCAAGGTCTTAGTCTCTATCTTAATCAACATTGTGCCTTCAATTTAAATGACCTGATGAGTCTGTGAATTAAATATACACAAGGAAATTTAGTCTTCTGTAGAATCAAACTTGTTCAAAGACCAGAACATTTAACTTTTTGCTTTAAGAAATTAGGAAATTTTCAGGGTAATCAAAAAAGTACTTCTGTTTTCCTCTCATGATTTAATCTGGGAATATAAAACTCTAAACTTACAATTTTTTTTTCTGCAAATTGTTCAGAGTTTAAGTGGTACAAATCTTAAACCAACAGATCTTGCATACCTGTATTATTTATTCTCCTCCATATTTAACTAAAGGGCTAGGAGTTTTCCCATCACTTTGTCTTGTATAGGTACTTCATTCCGGACAATTAATAATTGAAGAAAATATTTTTCCAGTGAATTCAATAAAACACCAGTGTCTAAATTGTATTTGTAATGAATTTATTACTGCATTCAAACTTCATTAGAACACAGAACCAGTGATAGGTTTGGGAAACTGAGCTTCTGTTTTCTGAACTACTTTTGATACATAATGCTAAGTTGGTTGGAATTTGATTACAAAAACAAATATGAAGAGTTCTGGTATAAAGAATCAGAAGCTTACTATAATTGGATAAGTAAAGGCCAAAGAATGTCGCAGTTTGTTTTCTAGGGCTCTGAAGGCACAACAATTCTCAAATAACTCTAGAAAATTCTCACAGTTTGTTACATTTTTTGCCATCAGATACACAGCACCATTCAATTTTTAGATGTTCTAGATACACATCTTATTCTAGGTCATCACATTCACACACCTTGTTTGAAATAGCTTCTAGAAAATAATGATCTCTCTTTATTCCACCTTCTAATTTCATTTGACTGTCTCTCATCGACAGACACTAATGTAAAACTATATAATGAAGGACACTTAGTCTGATTGTGGGAGTTCAATCAGGCCAGTGACAAATATATTAAGGATAGCTATAGAAATAGCCACAAACCTTCTTGGAAGGCCAAGAAGTTTGCATAGCTTTAGTAAGGGTTATGTCTGAAGGCAACCTGATCCTTAGCTTGAGTAAATAGCTTAAAGTGGGTACAAAGTAATGTGGGGAAGTTGTCTAGCTAGCTTGTTTACTCATGTGGTGGTAAGACTAAACATTCGTCTACCCATAGTGCTTAATTGCTTTCTACTCAGGAAGTCCAAAATGTCAATTACCCTCTAGTGGTGTTTATTCATGACCTTTGTCAATTAATCTTTGCTGAGTAAATGCTACTCTTGCTGGCAAGTTGAGGGCGTGGTCACAACTGTTTATAGCACTCTGCTTGCTGTCTGTAAGTGGCCTGGACACTCAGCCGGAGGGGCAAAGCAGAATATCTGTGTGTCTGTGTACTACATTCATCCATCATTTGGGTCAGGGTCTGCGGGCAGACCCCTGTATCTGATCATCTGGGTCTCCAGCTACCCATGTAGGGAAGAGCTTCTAAGTGCTGAACTGCCTCCCAAATTCTCTAATCTTATGTAGGAGAAAAATAAACTTCTTTCTTATTTAAATCACTATATTGCATTTCTTAATTATAACAACTTATTAGCATGTACTCCAACCAATAAAAATGACATTTTAAAATCTATTTTTACACTTTTAAAAAAATATTTACTTTCCTTAAACTACTTGATGTTTTATAAATTCGACATATTCTTGGATTCAGTTAACTCCCACTTGCTTTCCTGGCATGTCCAGATATGGATTTGGAAGAGAGAGGTAGGAATATAAGCCATATCCCTATCTTATTCTTGCACTTATTATTTTGGTTTTCTTGAACACCCTAAAGGTCCACTGGTGGGAATGTAAATCAATTCATTATTTCTGGTAATGAATTATACAATATGCATCAAGGACTTTAGAGTGTAGTATATGTAAATACTAAGACTTAGGTGAAAAACACACAATGTATCTAAATTCAACATTATTTTAATTATAATAAATTTTAAAATCATTTGAAATCATAAGATAATGGTTAGTCATATTTTATAATAGTTCTTTGATTTAACCATTTGCTCTGTACTAAATTTTTTCTCCTCAAAATTCTTACGTTGAAGGTTTAACCTTCAATATGACTGTATTTGCAGATATTAGGTTAAATGAAGTCATAAGAGTGCAGTTCTAATATGATAAAAATTGATGTCTTTGTAAAAGAGGAAGAGACACCAGATAAATTTGTCTCCATGCATGCACAGAGGAAGGATTGTATGAGATCCAGGGAGAAGGCAGCCACCTGCAAACCAAGGAGAGAAGCCTCACCAGAAACCAATCCTTTCTGCATGTTGATCTGAGACTTCCATATTCCAGAACTGTGAAAGGATAAATGTACATTGTTTGAGTCAACCAGCCTGTAGGATATTGTTATGGTAGCCTGACCTCACTGATAGAACATTAAAATCAAGTTATAAAACAATATTTAATAACATGAGGTGAAAAGGAGAAAATAAAATTAGTATGTGTGTTGGTGTATATATGATGTGTATACATATGAGTATAATGTTGAACATAGAAAAGTAAATAAATACACATACAATTTATACATTACAGAGACTTGAAAGAACTACATTGGAATAAAGAGTGTGTTTAGTAAGAGTTCATGAAAACCACTCCATTCTTTGGGAGCAAATCCATGTTTTCTGCAAGAGACACAATGATTGTCCACTGATGAGTCACTAAACCTCAGCTCCATTCTGGCTAGCAGCATCTGTTGAAAATTCTCCTGTTAATTCTGTAAAATCTCTGCATAGTCTTTATAACCCTGCCTGTATCAAGTTACATTGTTCTGAACCTGTGGCGGTTGGAGGGAGGGTGGAGTGATGAGAGTAAAAAGCTGACACTGTAAATGATCATTGAGGAGGCAGAAATTTTACACAACTCTAAATCAAAGACACTTTGAAATGAGACAGTGGTAGAGTCTGTTACACATAGACTGCTCCCAGTAGTAAACAAATAGTTGCTACACAGAACATGTTTTATTTCACCTAGTTATTTAGAAATAAAATTGGACCTCATCTGACCTCCTTGATTATTCTGCCATCTGCCCATTTTTCCTGGAGGCTGTTAATTTAGTGTGTGCTTGGAGTTTCACTTTGGAAGTCTTTTAAATATAGCATTCCTTTTTAGAAATTCAGCTTTCAATTTTAAAATATGTATCATTTACTTTTCAAAATATTCTGAAGTTACTAGGAGATACTACAGCCAATGGTGGACATTAGAAATAAGCCTAAAACATGAAGATGTGTGTTTCAATGCCAACTAACAATATCTTTTCTTTTCTTATACCCCAGAGCAGATGTTATCTTCCCACACAAATGTACTAATCTTAATCTCAACCAACAGATACTTCCCTGGAGACCCATTGTCTATTTCTCCAATAATTTATACAACATTGAACTTAACTCTCTTATTTCCAATGCCAGTTGGCTATCCATTGAAAACTAGTCTGTGACTTCAAAGCAAACATATCACGCTTTCTTATTGGTTGTTACATGCTTCTCAGAATTATCTCTATTGGAGTGGTTCACAAATTGGAAATCAAATATTGAGGAGTTTTTGTTTGTTAGTTTGTTTCAGTTTTGCTGTTTTTCTTCTTTTTGTTTGTTTAACACAGAAAGTGGCTACTATTTTCTCCAGGGGCTAAAAAGGAAGGACTAAAAAGCAGATAATTATTATATTGTCTTTGTCTTTTTCTGTACACTTGGCTCTGCTTGATTTAGGAAATTCCTAGATCTTGATAGAGCAAGCTGATTTTGCAATTTACATAATACACTTGCATGAATGTCTCTTACTAGGCTCTCATAAATACTTGTATCTTCAAAGAAATGTCTTAGTATTTTCAAGGAGCAGTCTTTGCAATTACTTATTTTTTGAAACTTCTGAAAGAGGTCTTTCTGTGAGTGTGTGCAAACCTAATAGGAGAAATGGAAAGAAAAACTGAATAAATGTCCTTGAAAAGTCAAATAAAAAAACTGAATGGCATTGAAAGATTTGCTGTTTTTGTTACATAATTTATTATTTGATGTAATTTTCAGATAACAATCAAGTAGTATATCATATGTAAGAAAAATGCCTATATTATGAAAAACAATGTACAGGAAACCTTGATCCAAAAGAAGAGATGTGCATATATTTCTTCAATTTAAATGCATCCATTCAAAGTAAGGCTGAGATTGGTTTAATCTAATGTTTATTGTTAAATCATGAAAAAAAGTACCAATGAATGCAGGTACTACTACTGAATATATACCAATCCTGGTGATTAAAAAAGCACAAAACCTAAAATGAGAATTACATAACATTCACTTAAAATCTTTCAAGGTGTTTTCCTAACATGTATTTGATGTTAAAGAACCTAAGGATTTCTGAGATTTATTGAAGTAGAGTTACCAAGGGTAAATCTTATGTTCTGTAGTGTCATAGGTTTCTGTCTTCCTAGTTGATTTATGTGGTGACTGAGATTCGTATTATAAGCAGCTCATGAATTGGACAGTTACCATCTCCTGTACCCCTATTATTCAGCTACTTTCATATTTCATAATGTTCTCCCTGGCTGAACAATGATGTGGAAATCCATACTTACCGCTGACTGGCCATCATGAATGGGGTAATTTCATTACTGCTTCTCTTGTTTTAGACGTGGCCAGAGCTATCATTTGAATAAATATGCCAATACACCTAACTGAATAATGTTTTAGCAGACTGTGTGGGCACTTTTGAGAATACTACATAAAAGGTTATAAAGTCATTTGGTTTCTCTCCAACCTATTTGTAAAAATAAGATAATCTTTATAAAACTACAGCTAGGCTAACGATTTGAAAATTTAGATCGTTCTCAGAAATATCATTGCCAACAGAAATAGTATAAAGATTAACACTCAAGTGATTGACATATTTCTCCCATCTGATCACTAACCAGCTAGGAGCATTAAGTTCTGGCAAGTGCAAATTTGTTTATATTTGAAATAAGGCTAAGACTGTATGCTTTGGGGATTTAATTGAACTAACTTTGATTTCAGGCTATCCTGTTAACATTGTGAGTTTAATTACTCAGTCACTTTGTTTTTACTTCCTTACATTATAAAAAGTAATAGCATAACTATGTCATCAATTTCTTAAAATTGAAAGGGAATAAATGAATTAATTTATGTTACAAACCAGGAAATTGGCAAATCTTTAATCAGTAATGATTATTTTATTCTGTTCTTTAATAGATGTTTCATATGAATATAAAATAAATTTAACTTGTGAAAGTATTTTACAAAAGTAAAAAGCTATAGAAACAATGGAATTTTATTTTATATTTTTACAATCACCAGCATCCACATGTTGTAAAAGAAAGCATCTAATGGAATCTATGAAAATATTTTTGCCTTTTATTTTCTCCCATTTTTATTTTAAACAGTTGCAGGAGTAATAAAATAGCAAAACAGCAATCTGTGTACTCCTCATCAACATTCACTGACTGTTAACCTTTCTTTCTCGCTCTCTGCCTCTTCTGCACATACATCATTTGGGAATGAAACATATGAGAATTAGAACTATGTGTAGATATGATAGCACTGCACCCCTAAATATTTTAACATTTATCATTATGAAAACGATGACTCTCTCCTACATGGCTATATTAAAATTCTTACACACAGGAATTTTAACACTGATACAATATCAGCATAGTCAATGCCTTTTACAATTGCTTATTTTCAAGAATTCATTTAATTGCAATGTATTGCTGGGTCCAGCCCACAGACCGTGACTGAGCAACGGATGAAAAAATTCACTCACACACACCTTTCTACAATTTTTCCCACCACCCTGACCAATCTCATACAATGTATTATAAATTGTTTTACATACGCTTTAAGTAAGATTCGTAATTGTTTAGCTGATACAAACTTTTAGACAAATCTGTAAGAGTTGATAAGAGTTAATAATTCTTCTAATTATTAATCATGATTTCTAGGGCAAACCATGGTATTTTATAATTTTTTTAAAATAAAAATTTCATTAAAAACAACAATAAATTTTCAGGTATGTTAAGCAATATGAACATACATTTATACAATGGCGATTACTGTCAAAATGGAAGCCATCCATAACAAGTTTTGATTAATCATGAGGTCTAATATGGTTTAATAAAGATATGCAGCACTATACGTATACTGAACACTTACTTAAAATGAATAATGTTGGCTTGTATAGTAATCCCCAATAATTATTCCTCATATTCATCATTTTGTTTTGAAATACCTGGGGTCATCATAAACCAAATAGAAATTGTGAAATTAAATGGTGTTTAGTTCATTAGACCAAGAATATAGTAAGATAACGCTAGTCAAATTGTTTTTCACATACAAAAGCAAAAGTATAATCTAAATTAGTACCCTCATGTTGAGTCTACCTGTATTTAACTTTAGTGTCTTTTTATTAAAACAGTTATGTATGATATATGCTTTTAAAACATCATTTGTGTATGTTCTAAGAGTTATTTTCTTTTAATATTTCTTCTGGGGTAAGCAAACTGGTTGGGAGAGAGAAATAAATTCAGAAAGTTCATTCCCTACCGAAATGTATGAATCTGTGTAAAAAACAGTTCACCTAAAGCCAATAGCAAAGGAAATACTCAGTGTTGATTATTACCCATGTAGGTATCCCAGGGTAGTAGAAGATACCTCAGAAATACTACTCTTACCAGTGTTTAGGTATGGGCTATATGGCCTGCTATATTGGTTTTTAGTTTGAGTTTCCATTATTTTATTGTTTTGTGTAATTATTTTCACTTACCTGTCAGTTAATTTATATTTGTTCTAAATGCAGTTTGTTAAAACAAAATCATTCCATGTGTTTCCAGTTTAATATTTCATATTTTGGTAATTTTATTGATAAACCTCAACTTGTACATCATGTAAATGTTGAAAAATCAAGACAAGCAAATAAAAAATCCAAAATATTATAATTGCATTGAATAGCAGTGGTATTTTCTCAAAAACTTGTACGTTATTTTAATTCATAAAAAGGTACAGAGTTGTTATACTTTATTACAAGTTGTATTGCCTATGAAATTATCACTATGCTATTTGATTTGGTGTATTTTTCTTGCCTATATTTTTGTCTGAATTTTTGTTGCTATTATTATTATTTTGTCTGGTTCTATCTGCTTTTTGTTGGTGTTTTTGTTTTTCTTTCTCATTGAAAGCTTTCTGTATGTAGTGAGATACATGAACAATCATAGTGCATGAATTTTATCATATAAAACTTCTGCCACTATAAAATATATACTTTTATTTTATACTAACTTTTTAAAATTCGAAGGAAGGGCTAACTAGCTAGGTCATGGAAGAACATGGAAGTTATTCTGGTAAGAATTTATGAGCAACATTTCTATGTCAGTCACTAAGATAACTTTCAATATAACCAGGAGTCCTCAAATTATAGGAAAAATAATTAACAATTACAGCAGTAGCTAATTCTATAATAAAGACATCATAAAGTGCTTTGGGGTTTTACCTCTGCTGGGGTACAGTAAGGACTTACTGAAATATTTTTATATGCATTAGTTGAAGTTTATATATAAATCCTACATCACAAATAACATAACCTAATTGAAATAATGATGTATGTGCATGTAACACTTACTTTTTTACTTGGGAGACTGAGGCAGGAGAATAGTGTAAACCTGGGAGGCGGAGCTTGCAGTGAGCTGAGATCCGGCCACTGCACTCCAGCCTGGGCGACAGAGCGAGACTCTGTCTCCAAACAAACAAACAAAAACAAACAAACAAACAAAACACTTACTTTTTTATTTAATCCTTTTTTTTTCAGAAATGTGAGTGATATATTTTAGACAGAGCAAAAGATATAATTTTGATGTAATGGGCATGTTAATAGATTACATATATATGAATGAATAAGGGATAAGTGATGAATAAGAAGTTATATGATAAGTTTATTTCTGCCAACTTAATGTGTGCCTGGGCCTTGAGGCCTCTATATATTATGAACCTAGATCAAATGATAAAGCATGAGAATAATTAGCAAACTCAGAGGACGATGTTTGACTAATTTATCTCTAAAACTACTTTGAACTGTTTACATACACTTGAGTATTAGTTTCATGAGGGCATTGCTCCCTTGACTCATTCAGGATAATTGTTCAGTAAGTGCTTTGCCTAAATTATCTTTATTCCTCAATATGAATAACATTTTGTTATCCACTCTTTCATGAAGTGTGCAGTGAATAGGTGCCCCATTAATAAAGGAGGCCATATAATAAAATAGAAGAGTAGTTATATGCAGACTTCAAAAGAAGATTTTTTAAATTAATACTAGAAAAATATTGCAAAAATTTGGCACATTAAATAGAAAAAAAAGTGATATTAACTGTGTGTAAAATTATGACCTCACTCTTTTCTTTAAATTTTTGGTCTACCTTGCAAAAAATGTTAATTCACTATGGTTTCCTAATTTATCAATTATTTCCCTTGCAAAATCTATTCTTTACTTATGACAAATGTTTTACTGAGCTGTAATGATAGTATAGACACAATTTTGATATATT
This sequence comes from Theropithecus gelada, assembly GCF_003255815.1. Lineage (NCBI taxonomy): Eukaryota > Metazoa > Chordata > Mammalia > Primates > Cercopithecidae > Theropithecus > Theropithecus gelada. Next base: position 129,408,187 of record NC_037669.1, read on the forward strand.
AAAATTATTCATCTCGATTACTACATAAACTTCATAATGATAATATTTAACAAAGTATATATAACAAATATAGCTAGCCATAATCTTATATCTAGTCACATACTTAAATTTTAGGTAGCACTATATATCACCCAGATGCATTATGTAAAATACAATATTGAAATAGTATCCAATAATCATTGCACTCATAGTTTTCTTTAGAGTTTATAGCCGTCATAATTATTTTTTACTACATCTGAGGTTAAACAACTTTTCTTCACATAAGTACAATCAGCCTTAATGTTTTATCCATGGGCGACTTTGAATGGCTGCTTATATTGATCTTCAATATGAAGTGTCATTCTTGCTTCATTCTTGTATACATATAAATAAATTGCATATACCGTTTCAATCATGTTGAACCAGAAAGTTTGATTTTTTTTTCCATTTCTAGTCATATGAAAAATTAATGTCAATAAAACCTAAATAAACCTGGACTTTGGACTACTCTATTTTCAATGATGCAAAACTCAAAAGAAAGCCTGTCATATTATTTAAATTTCCCAATAAATATTTAAGGGAGTAAGGTGTTTTTAACTTAAAAAGATCAGTTAAAAAAAAGCAAAACTTTGAAAGGAAATGCAAGTACATCCCTGTGACATACACAAATACATATACCCCTTGGTTCATTATGCCCCAGCCCCATACCATTTGTTCTAATTACTGTTCTTTTGCATACCATGAGGAAGCAGAGTTACAGAGAGATACCCACTTATGGATGATAAGCAATTTAAAATTTTAGTTTTGAAATTATGTTCCTCAACCAGAGATTTCAGTTTTTAAGTTTTGAAAGTCAATAGAAGCTTAAAGGATTATTCTAAAGTGTAACCTCCTAACAAAAAGAGAACCAGATCCTTAAGAAGTTTTATCTAAATTGTAAAGCAGTAAATTTAGGATGGATAATTTAGGTCTTTTTTTTTTTTTTTTTGAATTGGCTCAGAATCTTCTTCTACACCCCTGAAAAGCATCCTTTGGAGCCCTTAGAAGATACATCAGGACAGGCTCACATCTCTAAATCATGGACAATCTGGTAGGCTGATTAAATACTATATTGGTTCTTAATGCTAGTAGATAAGAGGGGCGAGCCCAGGTTGAATTATAACATTCAAAATCATTTATAAAATGTCATCACCCAGAGCATTTACTTATCCACAATACCAAAAAGCCATTAACATTCGCAGCTTAAACATCAAAGGATGAGCTATCTTTACCCTCACTAGAAAAAAAGAGCTATTAGAGATCCACATCCCTCCAAAAAGACATTCATGGATTTGTGATTTTAAGGCACACTCTTCACATTCAAATCCTCTTAAAATTTAGTCACACTTTCCCTTTAAGATTTGACATTTGTGTTTTGTTCTGTAATGACTTCTCAATCTCTTTCAGCATTAATTTTTAATAAATAGTGATGTATAAATTATATTTTTTCATCAAATAAACACAATTCTGATTGCCTTATAATTAAGTTTTCTGTAATCATTTCTCAGTAAAATTGCAATTGCTACTAAAATATTATTTTTTCTAACAACATCTTTATGGAGAAATAATGAAGAAATACTTTCATAGATACCATCTCAAAAAACAAGTTAGGACATGATTTAAAACATGAATATTTAGATTTCCTGGAGGAACAATAAAAGAATAAGTAGCTAAGCAGGGATCTATGTAAAATATCAATCTGCAAGACCTAATTGTCTTGTTTGCCCTCTAATTATGCTCAGACCTCAGGGGAAGATCAGCTTCATGCAAGAGTGCAAATAGGATTTCTTTTATCCTAATCATATGTATTCTTTTTATCATCTCCTTTCTCCTTTCTTTTTTTTTTTCTCTGTTATGCCCTAGATTTCCACAGAACTGACCCCGTCTAATAATTGTATTCCAAATATCCCCATTGCTACTCCTACAACTCCATTGCAATTTCCCTCCCATTATCTCTCAGAAACTGCTTTATCTAATACCAACTCATATCAATCTAGTGATCTAACCTGTCCCTCTCTGTCTGTGTCTCTAAAGTGTTCTTGTCTTCTAGTTCTTGAGGGGTGGGACTGAGGTAAAGAAGTAGGGCAGTATGGCAGATTTTTTATATCGCCCTAAATATCAGAGAGAAAATTGCCTATATTTTCCATATAGAATTTTCCTTTTCTGTCTATAATAAATCTTTTTTTGTACATTTCAGCACCAATTAATGTAAAAGATACAAGGGAGAAATATTATCAATCAAGCAATATTTCATAGATATCATTTAAAGTCTGATTCTTATAGTTCTACTGGACAAGAAAAACAGTCTATGTATAGCAACAATAAAGGGCTTTTAAAATTACCATTTGTCACCAATTACTTTATCAACATTGAATAAGATTCAATATCTGTTTTTAAATATCAAGAAAAGAGTATACTTATGGTTATGTGCATAGCGGTGTGTGAATATTGTGACTTTTATTTCAAAAGCATACTTTTTGATACTACAGACCGAGGAAGAAAGTATTGTAAAAACCCAAATTTCATTAACTAAGTCATTTAATACATTATTATATAAGCATTTATATGTATGATTATATATATATTGCCTCTGGAAATTACACTTAATAAATATGTAAAAAATATTTCTTAAACATTCATAAGAGAAAACAGAATATTTTTTGAAAAATTAAAAGAATATATTTTCTAGAAAGAAGAAACTTCAGAAGAGTTATTTCAAATCAGGATATGCCACCTTTACCAATAAAAGATTTATGTTCAGCTAAATTCATTTTGTTTCCTCATGAATAAATATGAAATTATTCTTTGGAACATCTAGGAAAGCAGTGAAAATCCTACTGCCATTGTGTATAAAATATAAGAAACAGTAAAAAAAATCAAAATAAAATATGGTTTATGTTTCACATTTTTTGCAAGTTAAATGAATATTTTCACAGTATTCATAATTATAAGATATCGAATATTATTGTGGTTGTGCAGTAATCTACTCAAGTGCCTAACAGCAGCATAGAAACTACAAAATCCAAAGAACTGACAAACTCACTAGTTAGTACAACAGCAACAATAACAAGGCAATTATTAGATCCTGAAGTGAATATGTTTAAAAACAGACCCACATATAGCAAAGAGAGAGTAGCAATAGTATTCTATTTCTGGATGGGTTGCTTAACTGAAATTTTCAACTCATTTTACTTCTATGAATTACTATATCTTTAAATATAATAATCTTTACAAAGACATAAATTTACAGGCCTAATATAAAAACAAGTGATCTGTTTATCAGCATTCATAAGCAAGAATTCAAATTTTAAAAGCACCATGTGATACAGGCTACAAATGAGTTATGTGCATGATGTGGTTAGAGCCCTGAGGAAGGAGAGCGCTAATGGACTGACTGCATCCCCGCAATATTAGACAAAGCTCTAATCCCCACTGTAACTGTATTTGGGGACAGGGTCTATAAAGAGTTGATTAAGATTAAGTGATGTATTAAGGGTGGACCCTGATCCACTAGGATTTGTGTCCTCATAAGAGACCAGAGAGCTTGTGTGCTACCTCTCCCCACTCCCCGTGGAAGGACATGGTGAGGAAGTGGCTGTGTGCAAGCTAGAAATAAAGGCCTCTGGGACTTCTAGCCTCCAGAGCTTTGAGCAAATACATTTCTGTTAAGCTAAAAAAATTAATAAAAATCATAGATTTGTCTGATTCTACACAAATATGTAATAACATAAAAATAACAGTAATATTAGTTATTCTTTCAATTACTAAGCATTACAAAACAATACATGTTTTTCTCACTCATTCCAAAAATTTCATAAACAGGAAAGAAAGTTAAAGTCACTGCTGGATACAGTTATAATAAAGGGAATAATGAGTGGATCTTAAACTGCAAGCTGAAGTTGCACCAGATTTAGTGTGCTGCAAAATTAGTTCTAGGGTTTTGACACATGATATAAATTTGTGTCATATTGAGACTGTGAGAACTCAGTATTGCTTCCTACATGCTGTTGTAAGAGGCTTTTAGGATTATTTTGACCCTCTGAAATTTGTTTTTAACTCCCCATGGAATTTGGGAGAAAGAGTCAAAGTAATCCCGATTGAAGGCAATGCACCACATGTTCTCCAGGTTCATTTAGAAGTTTTAAAGTTTCCATGATGAAGTGTGATGCTCCCTGGTATTTGTCAATTACACTTTGAAAAGCTTTTGGTTCTGACCTGTAGATTGTAAATTTACTATTGATGGGCCAGAAGTGAAATGTCTTAAAACTCGAAGGTGTTTAAAGCTTTACTTGGGCCTGAATGGAACCTTAAAACTCTCACATTGCCAGCAAGAAAGAGCCAAGAAACTATAGCAGCAGGTACACGGATGGAAAAAATTATTTCCTCCATATACTAATTACTGAACCCTTTTGCCACCTGTACCATGAAGCATTTCCCAGTTCCCTGTGTCAGAATGAATTGCTTCCTCCTCTCTGCTTGAATCGCACTTTGAGCAGGCTCATATACCTCTATTATTTATCGTATACTTAGTTGCATACACATTTGTTACTTTCAACAGATTATAAATTTCTTGAATGTAGATAACTATTTATTAATCTCTGTACCTCTTGTGTCTAGATAATGCCTAACACTTAATAGTAACTCAATAAACATTGTTTGACTTACAGTGAATTTCGGAAGACATTCTGACAAGGATAAAGAAAAGAGAATTGCTGTTATTCTCAATGAGTTTAAGAGTTGCTCCGACATCAGAGATAGCAAGCATGTTTTAATTTTACTATATTTACCAAACAGCAAAACAACAACGAAGGAAACTAAAACTTAAAGAAAAAATGGATGGAGAGTTTACAATCAATTAATCCTAACTAAACAAGTGTTTTGAAAGATAGGTGGTCAGTCCAATCTATTAAAAAAGGGGTGGTAGTCCATTTGAAAATTTTCATGGAGTAATGTCAAAGAGCATATGATAACAGTAAAGAGTAATCACATGGTTAGGCTTGGTAGTAGTAACTTGGAATTCAAATTTCTGGGAGAGTACAGTACTTTATCTGGAAGATAACGTAATAATTTAAGCTACTGTAATTTATGAAAATAAAAAAGTAAAATAAAGATACATTTTTAGTTTTCTTCTACATGATTTTATATATGTGATTTCCCTTGTACTAATTTCCACTTCATGAAGTCCCTTTGAGTTAAATAGAGCAAGTATTATTTCCATAATATAAATTTATTTGTAATGTGGTTTAGTGAAACTTAATAACTTTCCAGTATTACATACTGCTGCAAGATTCATTAAGATGAAAACACTTTCTCTTTGACTCATTTCTATATTCTCAGCACCAAATGATGTGATAATATGGCTTGACATATTGTAAGTGTTTGTCACATAACTCAATACAATTGTGAGTGTCAGTTTCAGAACTCAAAACAAAATACACTATTTCCAAAACTAGTGTTATTACTTTAAGCAATAGAGAATAGCATTAAAACTAAATAAAATCTAAGAAATACTTTATTTGTTTAGGTATAGGGTGATTTCATAACCAGGGTAAATCCACAGGTTATGTCTAGACTGCTCCAAATATGGAAAAATTCCAATGCCTCTTATTTTCTAAAAAAAATCAGGTGGAGTGTCCATTCCTCAAGATGTAATCTTTTATATCTCCATTTCGTCATGTTCAGGACACAAAATTAGGTGCCATCTACCAAGAAAATTCTGCAAAATTAGAAAGAGCCACAGAATAGCTTTGTGTTCTTAGAATCTATTAAACTAAAGTTTATCCTAGAAAAACAGAAAACTAGGGGGATGTCAAAGTGATTGCTTCCTTATTCTAGTCTACTTGGAATAAAACCAAAGGACGCAAATTCTAGAGGTAGTTTAAAAAGCAGTTGCCCAGTAAAAGCAGGCAGTAAACTTCACTGCAGAGATTCATTTGCAATCCAGGGAACGTGGGATTTTGCAGGAAAAACAAAACAAACAAAAGTTAAGCTGAAGAAGAACAAGTAAACACTAACAAAATATGTAAAAAAATAAAAAAAAAAGGAAATAATTAAAGAATACCAAAGATGAGAGCATCAGTACACCCACATAAGTAGATGTAACAGAAAAAAGTTCAAATGTTATACAATATGTATGTTTAAAAATGTTAAAGTTGTTAATTAATATTTAGAGACCACAGTGAAAATGGTCTTCAAAAATATCCAAGTGAAAAAAAAAAAAAAATTAAGAAACAAAACAACATAGTTAGGTAAATTAACTTAATACCAATGAGTAGGATAAGCAGCTAATAAAAAACATAGGAAAAGAAAAAATCAGAATCTCATCTTCAGGCAATGATGCACTAGTAAATGTACATAAAGTATACTGAGAATAATTAGAAAAAAATTGAAAAAAAACTCTGCTTATAAATATTATACAGCCAAGGTAAAGAAGACAGCCCAATATAATAATCTGGAATTATTAATATATATAAATATATAAAATAATCTGAGATTATTAATACTCTCAATCACTTGCTAAGAGTAAGAGAAAAGTAAATAAATGCAAAAACTTTAGCTGCATATTTTAACATATTTATCTTAAAAACTAATACTAGCAGAAGCTAATAGATTTTGTTTGTTCAAAACTGAAGATTTCAACAAGGTGACTAAAATCTGGGCTTAATTGATAATAAATGCCGAAACTACAAATTTTATATCAAGATCAAACTCAATATTTAACATCATTTAAGGTTTGTTAGAGTATAAATCAAGATGTAACAAATGTCCGAAGACTGAACTTATACAGGATATATTCCCTGTCATCAGTGGAAATAAAGTCGAAATGAGCAACAAAAAGGTAACTTAAAGACACCCATATGTTTGGAAACGAACAAAAAGAAAAACAAAAAAAAACAGAAACATTTCTAAATCCATGGGTCAAGGATAAATACCACAAAGAGAGGCTGATTTGAGTAACAATAAAACTCCAGTCTTCCACACAGCTGGCTCTTCATGAATTACTCTTTCTCTACTGCAATTCCCCTGTCTTGATAAATAGAATCTGTCTAGGCAGCAGGCAAGGTAAATCCAGTGGGTGGTTACAAATTTGGGGGCTCCTCCATGACTGCCCTTGTGGCTACCTGCCCATGGTTTGGTAGCCCCCATACAGTGACAGATCCAGAGGCCAGCCCAAGTGGCCACCCAGTTCTCTTGGACTGGGGACTGACTCTGATCCTATGTCTTCTGGCAAGGTGCTGTCCATCCAATGTGCATGGACTTAATTGAAACAGAGAAATGGTCCTGGGGAGACATCATACAACTGCAGTTCCATGGTGGGGTGTCTGTCTATAGCCCCATGGTGAGGTGTCTATCTGTAGCTTACCAGAGGGTGTCTGTAGCCCCATCATGGAGTGTCTGTCTGTAGCCCCATCCATCATGGAGTGGCTATACCTGTAGCCCTAATATGGTTTGGTTCTGTGTCCTCACCCAAATTTCATCTCAGATTGTAATCCCCATATATCAAGGCTGGGACCTGTAATCCTCATGTGTTGAGGGAAGGAGGTGATTGGATCATAAGGTTGGTTCACCCATGTTTTTCTGGTGACAATGAGTGAGTTCTCATAAGATCTGATGGTTTTGTAAGTGACAGTTCCTCCTTCACATGCTCTTCCCTCTGCTGCTGCCTTGTGAAGAAGGTGCCTGCTTCTCCTTGCTCCATGGGCATAAGTTTCTTGAAGCCTCCCCAACCATGTGGAACTGTGTCAATTAAACCTCTTTTCCTCTATAAATTATCCACTTTCAGGGAAGTGTTATATAGCAGCATGAGAACAGACTAATACAAGTTCTTTTACCAGGTATCTGATTTGGTAAATATTCTAGGTGCTGCCAACACCTCCTTCCTTCCTCCAGTTAGTTCAGCTCCTCTGGGGGTCTCAGTTGGCTCTCCCTAATTAGTAGGAAGAGTCTTCTCCTCAGTTTGGGAGATTTGGGGGAGACTTTTCAGACAGAGAATAGGAGGTTAGTTTGGAAGGAATAATGTTGGAATTCTTGATTAGGGATCTTGATTTGGAAGGCCTTCTCTCCCTCTTATTCTTGTTTGTGTGTTTATATTTGTGGAGGGGATCACTGAAGGAATTGCTAACAGAAGTCCATCAGGCCTAATTTGGAGACCCTCTGCAAGTTGGATCACATTCAGTGGAGCCCTGAAAAAAGCCTTAAAAGAACTGATTTGGGGTGATGATCCTTCATCTTGCCTGGAGACCATCCACTGAATTCCTGGTTAGAGTTATCCTTCCCAACCTTGAGTGAATTAAGTATGACAGGAACTAATGGGAGAAAGTTTGAGCCTTGCCTGGTGGATGTTGGGTGCTGAATGAAGTGACTAGTGTCTGTTTTGTTATATGTATTTTTCTTTGTCTGGGATGGAAAATGTTAATTTGGTTCCACATGCAGCCCATTGGGCAACATCTTGCAAAATTAAGAAGCTTTTGCCTATGGAATCATAAAACATAAAAGGATGATTTTCTTTTGTACTGGGGCTTGACCCACACAGCTATGGTACAGGGAGCAGAGTCATCAAAGTGACTCTGCTCTTCTGGAAGCTACAGAGAAAGGGAACCCAAAAACCTGGTAGGCCAGCAAAAAGGGTAAGAATTTCTTAGCAGCCAGGTTGCTAACCTTTCTCTCTCTCTCTCTCTCTCTCTGTCGCTCTGCGTGTTTTTGTTTAAATGGCAAGCATCACTGTTTGTCTCCTCTGCAAGGATTTGATTATTAGAAAAAAGGATTTGTGAGACTAGTCTTATGGTGTAGCAAGTCTAGTGTACTTTGCGCAAAGAGTTTGTTTTCTCTGTGTTCTTTGATGGACAGAGGGATATCACAGGATATAATGCAGGTTTAGGACCCCTATAAACCTACTTTTCAAGCCAGTCCTGTAGGCTGGCTATTTACAAACTTTGCTGCAGTTCCCTGAAACCAATACCGAATGAAATTTCTGTTTTGCTTTGTGTCTTTCAGAGACACTTTCTCTTGGTTGCCACCATCCACCAGAAGACAAGAATTTTGAGTTTGTATCATGGTAAGCCCTAAAAATTCTTGGGCAGTTAAAAGTCTTTGCAAAGTTGAAATTGGCTGCTCTAAACTCCTTCTGGGAAGAGCAAAAGAAACTGCTCAATGCTATTTAGCTTAATAGTTAAGGCTTTGTCCTTTGAACATGGCAGCCCAGTTTCAATTCTTAGCTTCAATTCTCAGCTTCAGGATTGATTTCTTTCCGGTTTGTAATTTTTGTAACTCTGCCATTTATTGATATTTTTTCTTTCCCTCATGGATAGCTTCTGATAGCCTGTCTTTATTCTTCCTTCCCCTGAACTGCCTTTGGGGAGACTATTATTATTACTTTTTAATACTTTAAGTTCTAGGGTACATGTGCACAATGTGCAGGTTTGTTACATATGTATACATGTGTCATGTTGGTGTGCTGCACCCATCAACTCATCATTTACATTAGGTATATCTCCTAATGCTATCCCTCTCAACTCCCCCCACCCCATGACAGGCCCCAGTGTGTGATGTTCCCCACCCTGTGTCCAAGTGTTCTCGTTGTTCAATTCCCACCTGTGAGTGAGAACATGTGGTGTTTGGTTTTATTGTCCTTGCAATAGTTTGCTAAGAATGATGGTTTCCAGCTTCATCCATGTCCCTTCAAAGGACATGAACTCATCCTTGATTATGGCCGCAGAGGATTTCATGGTGTATATGTGCCACGTTTTCTTAATCCGGTCTATCATTGGTGGACATTTGGGTTGGTTCCAAGTCTTTGCTATTGTGAATAGTGCCACAATAAACATACGTGTGCATGTGTCTTTATAGCGTCATGATTTATAATCCTTTGGGTATATACCCAGTATTGGGATAGCTGGGTCAAATGGTATTTCTTGTTCTAGATCCTTGAGAAATCGCCACACTGTCTTCCACAATGGTTGAACTAGTTTACAGTCCCACCAGCAGTGTAAAGGTGTTCCTATTTATTCACATACTCTCCAGCACCTGTTGTTTCCTGACTTTTTAATGATTGCCATTCTAACTGGTTTGAGATGGTATCTCATTGTGGTTTTGATTTGCATTTCTCTGATGGCCAGTGATGATGAACATTTTTTCACGGGTCTCATAGCTGCATAAATGTCTTCTTTTTAGAAGTGTCTGTTCATAACCTTCACCCACTTTTTGATTGGGGTGTTTTTTTTTTATCTTGTAAATTTGTCTGAGTTCTTTGCAGATTTTGGATATTAGCCCTTTGTCAGATGAGTAGATTGCAAAAATTTTCTCCCATTCTTAGGCTGCCTGTTCACTCTGGTGGTAGTTTGTTTTGCTGTGCAAAAGTTTTTTAGTTTAATTAGATCCTATTTGTCAATTTTGGCTTCTGTTGCCATTGCTTCTGGTGTTTTAGACATGAAGTCTTTGCCCATGCCTATGTCCTAAATGGTATTGCCTAGATTTTCTTCTAGGGTTTTTATGGTATTAGGTCTAACATTTAAGTCTTTAATCCATCTTGAATTAATTTTTTCTGTAAGGTATAAGGAAGGGATCCAGTTTCAGCTTTCTATGTATGGCTAACCAGTTTTCCCAGGACCATTTATTAAATAGGGAATGTTTTCCCCATTTCTTGTTTTTGTCAGATTTGTCAAAGATCAGATGGTTGTGGATGTGTGGTATTATTTCTGAGGGCTCTGTTCTATTCCATTGGTCTATATCTCTGTTTTGGTACCAGTACCATGCTGTTTTGTAGTATATACTACCCTTGTAGTATAGTTGGAAGAGATTCTAATTCTTTTAAAAAAAACTGCTTACCATCACTTTGAGACACTTTGTGCATTTATGGTTAAGTTATAACCTTGTTTAACACTTGTTATTAATTTAATGTAGGTCGTTACCTGTGGTAGAAGTCAAAAGCCAGAAATATTGTCTGTCCTGGCTGAAGTTAATAAGATTTAAAAATACTTTTTTTTTTTTTTTAAGGAGCTCTATGGTTTAAATCAGCTTAATTAAAAGTAGATATCCAAGCATATATATTTAAAAGACCTTTTTCTTTTTCTTCTTCTTGAATTGTGTTTTTCTTTAAAAAAAAAGTTTTTTTTTCTTCTCAGTTGACTGGATTTTTTTTCTCTTTGTTGTCTTCTTGTCACTCTGATGCCCACATGAGAGAACCTAAGATAAATTCCAACATCCTGGATCTCCTGGGGGGAAACAGACGAGGAACCACAGTTCCCATCCTGAGAAAAACCTAATTTCCTAATAAAACATCAGGAATTGAAAGTGGATTGATCCCTCTCAAAATCTAAGGCTATTTTATGTTGTATTGCTTTATCTGACAGTTTTGACATTTGTGGGTGTCAGAAACTATTTTGTATTATGAGAGAAATTTGGAAACACATAAGTAGGAAATATTATTTAGAGGATGGGTAATGGCAGTTATGGGGGAATAGTCAGCTCTTCGACGCTTAGATTAGAGAACCATGCTCCTGGCCATATAGAAGATATGGAAACATCACTATACCCACTGAGAGATGAGACTCCCATGAGGGATGGGCTGATTTACAAAAGGGATTGATTTGGGGTTGTCTTGTATTGAAATGGATGTTTGATTTTCTTAGTCCGGAGTTCTAGTTTAATTGCACTGTGGTCTGACAATTTGTTATAATTTCTATTCTTTTTCATTTGCTGAGGAGTGCTTTACTTCCAACTATGTGGTCAATTTTGGAATAAGTGCGATGTGGTGCTGAGAAGAATGTATATTCTGTTGATTTGGGGTGGAGAGTTCTGTAGATGTCTATTAGGTCCACTTGGTGCAGAGTTGAGTTCAATTCCTGGATATCCTTTTTAACTTTCTGTCTCGTTGATCTGTCTAATGTTGACAATGGAGTGTTGAAGTCTCCCAGTGTTGTATGGAAGTCTAAGTCTCTTTGTAAGTCTCCAAGGACTTGCTTTATGAATCTGGATGCTCCTGTATTGGGTGCATATATGTTTAGGATAGTTAGCTCTTCCTGTTGAATTGATCCCTTTACCATTATGTAATGGCTTTCTTTGTCTCTTTTGATCTTTGATGGTTTAAAGTCTGTTTTATCAGAGACTAGCATTGCAACCCCCCCTCCTTTTTTTTGTTCTCCGTTTGCTTGGTAGATCTTCCTCCATCCCTTTATTTTGAGCCTATGTGTATCTCTGCATGTGAGATGGGTCTCCTGAATACAGCAATCTGATGGGTCTTGACTCTTTATCCAATTTGCCAGTCTGTGTCTTTTAATTGGACCATTTAGTCCATTTACATTTAAGGTTAATATTGTTATGTGTGAACTTGATCCTGTCATTGTGATATTAGCTGGTTATTTTGCTCATTAGTTGATGCAGTTTCTTCCTAGCATTGATGGTCTTTACATTTTGGCATGTTTTTGCAATGGCTGGTACCAGTTGTTCCTTTCCATGTTTAGTGCTTCCTTCAGGATCTCTTGTAGGGCAGGCCTGGTGGTGACAAAATCTCTAAGCATTTGCTTGTCTGTAAAGGAATTTATTTCTCCTTCACTGATGAAAGTTAGTTTGGCTGCATATGAAATTCTGGGTTTCAAATTCTTTTCTTTAAGAATGTTGAATATTGGCCCCCACTCTCTTCTGGCTTGTAGAGTTTCTGCTGAGAGATCTGCTGTTAGTCTGATGGACTTCCCTTTGTGGGTAACCTGGCCTTTCTCTCTGGCCGCCCTTAACGTTTTTTCCTTCATTTCAACTTTGGTGAATCTGACAATTATGTGTCTTGAAGTTCCTCTTCTTGAGGAATATCTTTGTGGGGTTCTTTGTGTTTCCTGAATTTGAATGTTGGCCTGCTTTACTAGGTTGGGGAAGTTCTCCTGGATGATATCCTGAAGAGTGTTTTCCAACTTGGCTCCATTTTCTCCTTCACTTTCAGGCACACCAATCAGACGTAGATTTGGCCTTTTCACATAATCCCATATTTCTTGGAGGCTTTGTTTATTTCTTTTTCCTTTTTTTTTCTCTAGACTTCTCTTATCACTTCATTTCATTCATTTGATCTTCAATCGTTGATAATCTTTCTTCCAGTTGATTGAGTCAGTTACTAAAGCTTGTGCATTTGTCACGTATTTCTTGTGTCATGGTTTTTATCTCTGTCAGTTTGATTATGTTCTTCTCTGCATTGATTATTCTAGTTATCAATTCTTCCATTCTTTTTTAAAGATTTTTAGTTTCTTTGGGCTGGGTGCATAGTTCCTCCTTCAGCTCTGAGAAGTTTGATCGACTGAAGCCTTATTCTCTCAACTCGTCAAAGTCATTCTCCATCCAGCTTTGATCCATTGCTGGCAATGAGCTGTGTTCCTTTGGAGGGGGAGATGCGCTCTGATTTTTTGAAATTGTTGGATTTCCAGCTTTTCTGCCCTGCTTTTTCCCTATCTTTGTGGTTTTATCTGCCTTTAGTCTTTGATACTGGTGACATACTGATGGGGTTTTGGTGTGGGTGTCCTTTCTTTTTGTTAGTTTTCCTTCTAACAGTCAAGACCCTCACCTGTAGGTCAGTTGGAGATTGCCTGAGGTCCACTCCAGCCCCTGTTTGCCTGGGTATCAGCTGCGGAGGCTGCAGAAGATAGAATATTGCTGAACAGTGAGTGCTGCTGTCTGATTCTTGCTCTGGAAGCTTCGTCTCAGGGTTGTACCCCACCGTGTGAGGTGTGAGGTGTCGGTCTGCACCTAGTGGAGGATGTCCCCCAGTTAGGCTACTCAGGTGTCAGGGACCCACTTGAGCAGGCAGACTGTCCGTTCTCAGATCTCAACCTCCATGCTGGGAGATCCACTGCTCTCTTCAAAGCTGTCAGACAAGGTCATTAACATCTGCAGAGGTTTCTGCTGCTTCTTTTTTTTTTTTTTTTTTTTGCTATGACCTGTCCCCAGAGGTGGAGTCTACAGAGACAGGCAGGTCTCCTTGAGCTGCGGTGGGCTCCACCCAGTTCGAGCTTCCTGGAGGCTTTGTTTACCTTTCTAAGTCTCAGCAATGGCGGGCACCCCTCCCCCAGCCTTGCTGCTGCTTTGCAGTTCGATCTCAGACTGCTGTACTAGCAATGAGGGAGGCTATTTTGTGACATCTGGTGTTTTAAACCTTTGATATTTGAAAAACTTTCCAAAATCAAATTATAATGTATGTCTTTTTCTAACCTAATTATGCTTTTAGATATTAGGTCCCCTAAAGTCCAAAAATGACATATTTGTCTTATTTGGTATAAAAATCATACAAGAAGCATTGTCAAATATGAAATGGTATTTGGCTTTCTTTGGGCTGTGTTTATATAAATATGTTATCAGTATGTGTTCCATAATTATGGGAAACTTCTATAATTCTGATATGATTTAGTGTCATTATTAATAATTATAATTATCATGTAAAATTGTTGTATGCCACAGAAGTAACAAATTCCTAGTCAGTTGTAATTTTTTAGTGAATCTCCTAAAACTTTTGTCTCAGACAACTTTATCTTGCTTTGATCCTTTTCAGAAGGCAGTTTATAATCAGATGTAGGACTCTGATGGGTACTCTTACATGCAGATCTCTGGTAATTTTTAAAAATGTGCCATTAGAATAGAGGAGAAAACAAACCTTCTAGGACCATCAAGAAGAGCAGATGTGTTAAACATTGCTAATCTTTTTGCTTCAGAGTCAAGAAAATTTGTTTCTTTTGTGCTATTTACTACTTTTACTAAGTGATAATAGTATACTTCTGGGAGCAAAATTTGGAACATATTGCTTTCTCTCTGCCTGATTTCTTCAGAATTTAGACACTGTTTGTGAGTATTCTCAACTTATGGCTGTATAGTTGTTTGCATAAGTGCAGTAAGAATCTGTTTTCTTTTGTAACAGGTCACAATTGGAGAAACTGTTTATTTTACCAAGGCTTTGATTAGAATGGCATGCTTTCTTTAAATAAACAAATTTGACTTCTAGGGCCAACAAAAACCCCTTAGAAAATCTGTCCTAATACCTTGTCTACACAAACCCAGTATGAGTTTCCTAATCTGTGGTAAGCAAAGAATATCACTTTCTGCCAGGCTCAGGACCCCAAGTTATTTGGGGATGTCTAGGAGAAATTCACAGGTATTTGCAAGCATGGATAAATCCTTGACTGGGCTTCAAGGCTTTAAAAAAGTACAATCTGAGATTCTTTACAGAATAAAATTTCAGCAAAGTCAATATTCAAAACAGCCTATATGGAAAATAATTATGTCTACTTCTCTTTATGCAAATAATCAGGCAGAGCATTTTAAGATTAAAACAAATTTTACAAGTCAATTTGACCTACCTTAATTTATTTTCAATAAAAATGGAGACTAGAGTGAAAAATTATGCTTAAAAATACCCCATAATACACCTGTTGTTAGTTGTTCTTGAGTTCTTTTTTTTTTGTTTTGTTTTTATTTTTTTCCCTACAGTTTGGAGTAAATCCTAAATTTTTTGTGGGCCACAAATCTCCTAATGTTTCAAATCTTTACTTTTAAAACTTGGAATTTCACTCGTTATCCAAGAACTCATTATTTGCCTTACAGTATGCTGTTCCCTTTAATGCTGTACTAAAACTAGAGATAAGAATACCACTGCCTTTGTCATGCAAGCTTTGGAATCCCAGCCTGGCCTGCATGAGTATGCTAATACTGTTGCAAAGAGGTTCTACTGCTTTCACCTTGGAATCAATTACACCTACCTCCCCTATACCCCTAGTCGGCAGGAAGAGATTAGAGCAGTCTTCAGCCTTTTTCCATCTTCTTTAGCCAACACCTTAAGATTAAGATGTTATAAAACCCAAAGGGAGGAACTGAAACCACCACTGCAAAATTATAAGTGAGATAGTGAAAGAAACCTGATCTAACCAACCCCTTCTTGCTTCTAACCTCCACGCTATTCTTGTTCATTCCTGGGCATAGGCCAAACTAACTTTGGGAGGAACTTAGTTTATAGTTTATAATTTGAAACACAGATGATAAGAGCCCTTTCCCGATACAAACCCTTTCTTGCCTGAGAGCTAGACTGCCTTTGTAGGACTAACAAATTAGCCAAAAGATTAGAAATTATGATTTACGAGTCACGCAGCTGAAATCTGCTAGATTCCGACCCTCCCCAAATTGCTCCTGGGATAACATCGCCACTGTAAAATCTAAGATCAGGGCTTCTGATATTTTGCAGGCCTTGCATCTGATGGATCATCTGATATCACCCATACTGATAAACTAGCTCATCTCTTCTTGCCGCCGTCACCTGGGAACTGACTCATCACAAGAAGACACTTTCAACTCCCGATGAATTCATCTCTGACCCAACTGATTTGAGTAATAATAAAATTTTGGTGTCCCACAAAATAAATAAATAAATTCACAAAGAAAATTAGAAAATATTTAACAGACTGACATTATTTGTCAGTAATTGTATCGATACCTATGATACTATGTATCAATAATCCTTATTTAGGTACAGAAATCATGCTAGGTAGCATTGGAAAAACAGACAAAATGTAAAAGAATACATAATCCACAAAAAGCCCAGGTATATATTGATACCTGAATTATGACAAAAGGGCCATTGCAAAATGATAAGGAAAGGACCATGTTCTCAATAACTGGTAGTAGATAGCCTGGAAATTCATATGAAACTTGTCCCCCACCTTATACATGAAAATACATGTACAGAATAATATTTATAGAAGCAGTCTCTGCACTGGTCTTAAAGTCAAACTACTGCAAATGCATATCAACAATAGAATGGATAAACATACTATAGTGTTGGGAACAAGCTCCCCAAAATCTGGCCAGAAACTGGCCCCAAAACTGGCCATAAACAAAATCTCTGCAGCACTGTAACATGTTCATAATGGCCCTAATGCCCAAGCTGGAAGGTTGTGAGTTTACGGGAATGAGGGCAAGGAACACCTGGCCTGCCCAGGGTGGAAAACTGCTTAAAGGCATTCTTAAGCCACAAACAATAGCATGAGCAATCTGTGTCTTTAAGGGTGTGTTCCTGATGCAGTTAACTAGCCCAACCTGTTCCTTTGATACGGCCCATCCCTTCGTTTCCCATAAGGGATACTTTTAGTTAATTTTATCTATAGAAACAATGCTAATGACTGGTTTGCTGTTAATGAATACGTGGGTAAATCTCTGTTCAGGACTTTCAGCTCTGATGGCTGTGAGACCCCTGATTTACAACTTCACACCTCTTTATTTCTGTGTATGTCTTTAATTCCTCTAGCGCCTCTGGGTTAGGGTCTCCCTGACCCAGCTGGTCTCAGCACTATAGATATACAATAAATATAAGATATGCAATGGATTTACAGTTACAATAGAACATAACTTGCCAATAAAAATAAACTACAGCTATATGGAAAACCTTGGATTTATATCTCAAATATAATATTAAACAAAAGAAGCCAGATATTCATTGGATTATTATACTCATAAAAATTTCAAAAAGATGTAAAACTAATCAACACAGCTAGAAGTCAAAATTAAGATTATTTTAATGGTTGGAGAAAATTGTTAATCACTAAAAGTGGCACAAGGGAGAAGAAACTTGATCATGAGAAGTGTCAAAATTTTTAATCTTAGAAGTGTTTATGTAGCTGTTCTCTGTCAAAATCCACTGTTGCTGTAGAACAAAGCTATGCACCTTTATATGTCTTATATGTCAGGAAACAGAAAATGAGATATATAGCCAGAATTTGAAAACTAAAAGACGCCGGGCGCGGTGGCTCAAGCCTGTAATCCCAGCACTTTGGGAGGCCGAGACGGGTGGATCACGAGGTCAGGAGATCGAGACCATCCTGGCTAACACGGTGAAACCCCGTCTCTACTAAAAAATACAAAAAACTAGCCGGGCGAAGTGGCGGGCGCCTGTGGTCCCAGCTACTCCGGAGGCTGAGGCAGGAGAATGGCGTAAACCCGGGAGGCGGAGCTTGCAGTGAGCTGAGATCCGGCCACTGCACTCCAGCCTGGGCGACAGAGCCAGACTCAGTCTCAAAAAAAAAAAAAAAAAAAAAAGAAAACTAAAAGACATAAATGATAAAATTTCTCAAAACCCAACTCAGAGATTTAAGGAGATCTAAAAATAGCTAAATTGAGTTTAAGAAACAGAAAAGTAGTAGGAGAAAGCCCAATATACTTCTTAAAAGTGTTTCATAATGACAAAATATAATTTAAAAATAGTTGAAGAATTAGTGGCCGAGAATTTTCCAGATTTGACAATTCACTTATTACTTATATTGACAGAGCAAACTGAATTATTTGTCCAGCAAACAAAATAAATCCAAACCCAAAGTTATTATCATAAAATTGTGAAGAATCAAGATAGAAGCTGCTAATGGAGGTCAGAGGAAAAAAAAAGTGATTAGCGACAAAGGAATGATGAGTAGAACAGCAGATTTAGCACTAGATGAACAATGACTTTTATTAATAGTGGGTGGAAGGACTTGCAGAAGAGAGAGGGTTAGAATATGACAATGAAATAGTTGAAATTATTATTTTTGTTTTTCTAGAAGGCTTTCTTGTTGAGGCTGCAGCATTTGAACTTATTTGTAAAAAAGATGATATTGAAAAAGTTAGAAAAGGTTAATAACAGAGAAGTAGAAATTTATTTTAGAACAACTTTTAATAATAGGTTGTAAGACTAATTTGAAATTCAAGGATAATTTAGGCAACAGACAAGTTGCCATAGATGAGAAACCCTGTAATAAGTCCCTTTTCAATCAGTTCTCTCTGCCATGCCACAAATTGTTCTCTCTGAAGCCGGAGTGATTCTTCTAATACGTAAATTTCCCACACTCCTCCTATTGGAAAACTTTCACTGCTGCCACTACTGATGTCAGAATAAAGCCCAAATTTCCTAGCATGATCTAAGTGATGTGGTTCTTGAATTTCTTTCTAATATTCCCCTTCTGAAAATACATGCTATTCCATTTGCCAACTTTCTCCAGGATGCCACATTAAAATTAATATTTCTCAGTTAAAATGTCTTTAGAAACATATCAACTTTATGAAAAGGTTTACCAACTTACTAAATTTGATAAATAATTGTTGTGATACAAATGTATATTCTGGTCAAAGCTAGTATGCACAGCTTCATGCCTTCATTGACATATTTTGGATTGACATATTTTGTATTAGGTGTATTTATGACAAGACATGTGAGTAAGTTCCATTAAAAACCTTATAAAATATTCTAAGCTTCAAAATTTCTGCATTTACATACTTGCATGAAACTACAGTGTTATATGTATGGCTGGGTTCCAACCAAATATAAGGGCAAGATCTTCCATAAATTTACACAGGCACTTAAGATGATCAAATTATCAGGGGGCGGAGCAAGATGGCCGAATAGGAGCAGTTCCAGTCTTCAACTCCCAGCGCCAGCGACACAGAAGACCGGTGATTTCGGCATTTTCAACTGAGGTACTGGGTTCATCTCACTGGGGAGTGCCGGACGATCAGTACTGGTCAGCTGCTGCAGCCCGACCAGCGAGAGCTGAAGCAGGGCGAGGCATTGCCTCACCTGAGAAGCGCAAGAGGGAAGGGAATCCCTTTTCCTAGCCAGGGGAACTGAGACACACAACACCTGGAGAATCAGGTAACTCCCACCCCAATACTGCGCTTTGAGCAAATAGGCACACCAGGAGATCATATCCCACACCTGGCCGGGAGGGTCCCACACCCACGGAGCCTCCCTCATTGCTATTACAGCAGTCTGTGATCTACCGGCAAGGCAGCAGCGAGGCTGGGGGAGGGGCGCCCGCCATTGCTGAGGCTTAAGTAGGTAAACAAAGCTGCTGGGAAGCTCGAACTGGGTGGAGCTCACAGCAGCTCAAGGAAACCTGCCTGTCTCTGTAGACTCCACCTCTGGGGGCAGGGCACAGAAAACAATAACAAAGCAGCAGACACCTCTGCAGACGCAAACGACTCTCTCTGACAGCTTTGAAGAGAGCAGTGGATCTCCCAACACGGAGGTTGA